>NW_028321895.1:2400000-2700000 GCF_036245765.1 Copidosoma floridanum
CGCTTATCTCACTAATACGAAAATTCCAAGTGGCCATAAAATCGAACAAATTAAAATTCGAGTAATTAAACCAATGTTTATTAATAGCAGTAGAATATCTATCGACAAACAAGAACTAATGAGCTTCCCAACTTTTTATATACACTGGTGGGCGATACATCACGACTCCCTTAAAAGTCGACTGAAACTGTACATTAGCAAAATTATAAATAAAATGACACTATAATTTCGCGGGACCGCAAGTATCTTGCCAGACAGAGTACGAAGATTCATAAATATTTTCAATACGATTAAATGTATACTTTGACCTTGTACAAAATATACATGCACGTAGTAATAATTTTTACATGAAACCTTTTTATTCGTATAATTTTATGGAGAGGATTCACAACTGAAGTCATTAATTTAACACATTTTTTTAGCAATTTGTAAAGTGATTGCTAGCAGTTATTTTCTTTCTGCCCGATTCCTACTACCGTCTAGTGAGAAGTTACGACAGCAATACTCTGGATAAAGTACACAGAGGTCAAATTGGATACCTAGTCTTTAAAAATATTGACATTAGATCAGACAATATACAGCCAAAAATAAGGAGTAATAGCAGTGCATGCACCCGCACGTGCGTGTATATGTGTGTGTGGCTTAAGATCCACCAGTATATCGATTAATAATACTAATATTTTGATAACAGTCTTTACAACTAATATAGAGGAAAAAAGTCTTATTCAAGTTTGTAAGTAAACTAAGTAGAAATTGTTAAAAAAAAATTTTTGGTAATGTATCTTTCTGTCGTCAACTGGCCTGTTAAAGACTTTTCAACTCGTGATTCCAATAAGTATGTGTTATTAATATCGGCTTACTGACGTATTAGAAAACACGGCAGTACTGTATGGCGTACAATATTAGTATCGTCCAACAAACGATGGAATCTTACGATAAGATCGTCAGTGATTAGGTGTTTTTGTGGAAACGTAATTAAGGTGGTATATGCTTTCCCAATCGCACAAAGACGTAAAATAACAAAGGAAGGATTGGTAATAACTAGCCTTAGGCTTTTTGATTACATAGTCATTAAACTTTTTCATTTAATTTTTAAATAACTGAAAGAGTCGTGCTTGTTTACCAAAAATTCGATCTTATTGGAGTACAAAGATCGTCTTAACTTTGTGCTTGTTTCATATTGGATTTACCTACCAGTAGCGCGAGGCGAGTGTTAGTGAGAAATCAGGAAAAGCGGGCCTTGTAGGTATGCCAACTACCAAAAAGGCCAGCTATAGCTCGATGCACTATCTTTTCGAGTTCTCGTGAATAATTGTATTATTTTCTCGAGCAGTTTTAAGAGAATGTGAAAAAAAAAAAAAAAAAAAAAAATTGGAAAAGTAGAAGAACATTAGGAAAAAAAGCTGGTAGCTTTGACTTCTTCAGAAGTGGCATGAAAAAGTGTCGAAACACAAAACGCAGCAACACAGTGATAAAACTGCGCGCTTGCATTGTTTTTCTGTTATCACGCTCGCCCGCCGCAGTGATAATAGGCCGAGGTAGAGTAGGAAATTGAGAAAGAGGCTTCTCCAAACTCTCCGAGCGGCTAATCATTTGTGAGTGCGTGCGTACCTACATTGATAATTAAAAAATACTTATGCTTGGTGCAATTAGCCAGTCAATCAGTCATCTATCTATAGTGCGTTAGTGTTTAACGAGGTGAGTCGTTATCGCAGTACGCCCAACTTAGCGTAGCAACAGAAGCTTTAGTAACAAGTGACCAGTGCAGTGAAACGATTGTTATCCGTTACGACCTCAGGTGTAAACTTAGAAAAATGTCTTGTGCGAAAGCTAGTGAAGTGGTTTGCAAGAGTAGTGCCATCATCGAGCTGCTGAGATGCAAGCCAAAATCTCAACACCGACAGCAGCTACCTCATTATCCGCGCAACGGATATTTAAAAACTGTGATGGGTAGCGGTCTTGCATCTCCAAAATCATTCAAACTCACCGTGCTTGATTTTTATTTTAAAAACGGCAAGCGGAATGAGCGCGCAACCGCTCATAAATTTGATATTCATCGATATCAGCTACAGAAGTGGCTGCAAAAAGAAAAGACTCTTCGCGAGTCTTGTTCTAAGTTGGCCTCAAGCAGTGGAGTTATTGTTTTAACTCCATTGGCCTTGAGTCAAAAATTTGACAGACTGCAGATAAAATCTGCAAGCTCCTCGTCTTCGCTGAAGCGTGGACGTTCCGATGAGGACAGTGACGAGGAGCATACCCTCGTCCGTCCAAAGCGGATTTGCAGCAGTAGCTGTGGAACGGCCGCAACATACGATGTGGACCAGGGCGAGATACTGAAGGCTTCGTTGCCATTGAGTACAGCTGAGTCCGGTGCCCCGTCGCCCAACAGCCAAACGCTGAAAAAACTATCCAAAAGTGCAAAAAGTGACAGTCTTGCGTGCCAGAGGCCAGGCCTTAAAATTAAAATTCTTGATGTTAGTGCCATTAACAACAAGTTTTCTAGTAAGGCCAAGGCACGTAAGGTTGGCCTAACCCCCAAAAAATGGATGTTGGAAGACAATGACGTCAGAAAACTTGTCAACATCATAAATATAGACAAGTTCCAGCGGCCGGGACCAGTAGAAGAAACACAGGAGCCAGTCGTTGATTATGCGGATGCCTCCGCTGCTTGCCCGCCGACGCCACCCAACAACAGCTCTGATGGACCCGAGCCGGCTTACAGCTCTCCACCTGCTGTTGTGAGGTCGCGGAAGTGCCAACTGCCGTCCTGGTATTTACCGCCAGAACAAGACAGTGAAGTGTGCGAGGTGAAGCAAAAGAAAGATTTTGAAGGACATTAACAACCTTTGTTGCGGGGTATGCGTGTGTATATATGTGTGTATGTAAAACTTTATTAAGCCATGCTATATAACCACGTATGGCTTCAAAGATTACTATACTTAGCAATATTTTTAAGTTTACTTGAAATTTGTATGCATAAGAAAAAATAATCTATTTACATTTATTATTATTATTATTTTTATTATTATTATTATTTTTAATTTTTATACACTTTTAACGAAATTGAAATCGATTTTAACTTTTACTGCGTGTTTTGGTACAAATTGAAACAAAACAATTTTTTAATACTTATTTTCAATTCTTACTTATATTTAACAATTAAAATGTATTTTAATTTATGTTCGTTAAAAATTTTCTGATTTATGTAAATTTAACATGAAATACAATGTAAGATGATATTTATTTTATAAAACTATCTTTAATAATAAGATCATTCCTGTATAAAGTAACTACGTTAAACTGTACAAAATAAAACTTTTGTTAATGACTACTATTTCATTTACTACATCGAATCCATTTTTTTTCTACATCCATTTCAGACCTCTTGAGTATCAAGAAGGATTTTTTATAGTTATAATTAAACCGAGTGAAACTGAACCCGCCGAAAAAGTTGAGACTATTTTTTTCCTAACATAGCTGATTAAAAAATTCTTGAATAATTTAATGCATGTTATCAGCTTATCTGTCTCGTCTGGCAAGGCGGGCGACACAGGTGGTGTGAGAAGTTGAGCACAGGGCAAGGTATAGGTGTTAATAACCTAACTACTGCGCAGACATTAATTACTGCTCACTCGACAGTAATTGAAAAAAAAAAAAAAAAAATATATACTGGAAAATTTGCGTGCTAAAATATTGTAACATGTTGAGTGACTCTTAACGAATCTATCAATTGATTGGTGTAATTGTACTGTGCAGTTTCATGAGCTAAATTGAAAATAAGTGTTAGCAACACTAGAGAAAAAGCAAAATAAAATGCAACTTGTACTTTTTTTCAGCATCTCATTGCTCAGCCAAAATAAACATTGCTTAGTATTTACATAGAACGTAAAAATTACTCTCATTTTTTGCAATGTCTTTATTGGTCCTTAAATATTCTAAGTATTGCCTAGCTTTTGAGTACTTTCAGCTCTACGTTTATCATTGTTACTTCCAGGACATGATAGTTTCATGAAAAGCTCTACCCATCAGCCGTGCAGCCGATGCGATTGACTGTTAGGTATAGGAGTAATTCGCACTTTAACCAAACAATCCGCACTATTCTGTTTAGCTAAGTTTTATGTAATTTAGTAAAAATTTATAATTAATAATTAAATATTATTTGTAGTTTTATTTCAAAATAGGTGTTATCAGATGCTTTTAAAAGACTTAAAAAAAATTTTTTTTAAGTAGAGTAACTGGAATATCTCAATAAATTTTGTAGTCACGATTAAACTTATTGCGTGAATTCAAACTTTGTCCCACAGCCCTCGCTATTGTGCATGATGACGTCAGAAGTGAAAATACCTTTCCGAGAGTGGTCAAAATCTAAACCAGCCGCCACTCTCACCAGAATTAAGGAACATTGTAAATTGTCGAGATTTGATTTTGTTGTTGTCATATTTGATTTTAGTGAACAGTTTTGTTGGTGTTTAAAAAGTGCATTATATTTTATATATAAAAAGTTGTTGACCCTAAGTGCCATTTGCGGCAAGATTAAAACGCATCTTATATCAAAAAATCGATCAAAAAAATACAAAAAATCAAAACTAAGCCACAACTTTTCCCAGTTATTTTTTTTTACAATAATTTATTTAAAAATTAAAGTTCCGGCAATTTTTGGATTTAGTAAGGTAAAAAATGACTTTTCCATACCGATCATCTAACGTTTATCTAAGGCTGTAGTCACATGGAGCGCTATAGAGCGTGCAGGGTAGAATTGTCCCCGTAAGCGGCTGTGTTGAGTCTATTGTGCTGCAGGATAGCCCTATTGCGCAGCGCAATTGACGTAACACAGTCGCTTACGGGCCTGCACCATAAAATCTATAATGTTGGTGGACGACAGCTCTGCGCTTTGACAGTTTTGTGTTTATGTACACCCTTCAAATTTCCTGTGTCGGCAGATATGAAAAAACAAAACGTCAGTTTCAGTGCATGTAAGTGTACATCTGTCAAAAGGTGATAGAAGACTCTGAAAATTTTCAGAGCATTAATCCGTAGTGCAGTATAAAGTTATTCTTTCTCATCTGAAAAAAAGTGGTTGTGCAAAGTGCCTCTCAAAGATTTCACAATGGTCGAAGGTATCATGTGAGCCATCGTGGAAAACGGGGAAATGTGTTGTAAGTTTTTCCTTTCATCTTTTACAGTTTAACTTACAAAAAGTGTGTCTTGATATTTTAATTTATTTGTTAATGTTTTATTTAAAAAAAAAAAAAAAAAAAAAAAAATTTGAAAAATTTTTTTTTTGTTAAAGAGATTATCACTCTTCCCATAACTCATCAAAAAGCTAAGACTAGGGTCTGGCCAAACAAGCCTTTTATCAGCGCCAGGGCATCGGCAGGCTTAAATATTTATATGTGTAGTATCATGTATCTATTGTATAGTACTACAATAGAGGTTATAGTATGTTTGTGAAGCTAAAACTAGCCTCAAACCTATACAGCCTCACCAATAACCAATATCGGGACTGAGGGGCCCCAGAGATAAGACAGCACACAATTCCAGTGAGTTTTCTGACCATATAAGAATCATTTTCGTCACTTCCACACACAATTCCAAAATAGTCCTCTAAGCCGTAAAAAAACGCCAGGCTTGGAAAACACTAAGTTTTCTCTCTATACGTATGCACGCGTATACTAAAAAAAATATAAAAAAATTAGTATTTTTTTCAATCAATTGCGCAACTTTAAAACTAAAAACAGTATATTTTCATCACTCCCACACACAATTACAAAAAAATTCTCTAAGCCGTTAAAGGTCGACAGGTTTGGAAAACACTGACTTTTCCATCGACACGTATGTCCACGTATACTAAGAAAATTAGAAAAAATTTGTAATTTATTTTCATTTATTGTGTCACTTTTTAACCGTTTGAAAAATATTTCTATCACTCCCACACAATTCCAGTAAGTTTTCCAAGCCGCGAGAGACCGCTGGGCCTGGAAAACTCTGAGTTTTCCGTTGATACGTGTGCACGCGTCCAATAAAAAAATTAGAAAATTCCGCCACTTTATAAAAAGTTAAAAAGGTTTGGAAAAAGCTAAGTTTTTCGTCGACACATGCCTACGTATACTAAAAAAATTTGAAAAAATTTGTAATTTTTTTTTCATTTCTTATGTCACTTTATAAACGTATGAAAAATATTGCGATTACTCCCACACACAATTCCAGTTAGTTTTCCAAGCAGCAAGAGACCGCTGGGCCTGGTAAACTCTGAGTTTTCCATTAATACGTGTGCACGCATCCAATAAAAAAATTAAAAATAATTTGTAAATTTTTTTTAACAAAGGGCGCCAATTCATAAAAAGGTTGACAGGTTTGGAAAACGCTGAGTTTTCCGTCGACACGTATGCCCACGTAAACTAAAAAAATTAGAAAAAATTAGTAACTTTTTTTTCATTCATTGTGTCACTTTTTAACTGTTTGAAAAATATTTCTAATACTCCCACATAAAATTCCAGTAATTTTTTTAAGCCACGAGAGGCCACTGGGCCTGGTAAACTCTGAGTTTTCTATTGATACGTGTGAACGTGTCCAATAAAAAAATTAGAAAATTGCGCAACTTTATAAAAAGTTGAAAAGATTTGGAAAAAGCTAAGTTTTCCGTCGACACATGCCCACGTATACTAATAAAAATTGGAAAAATTTGTAATTTTTTTTTCCATTTACTGCGTCGCTTAATAACTTTAGAAATTTTTCTATCTTTCCCACACACACTTCCAGTAAGTCTTTTAAACCGCGATAGGCTACTGGGCCTAGAAAACTATGAGTTTTCCGTCGATACGTGTTAACGCGTCCAATAAAAGAATTAGAAAATTGCGCCACTTTATAAAAAGTTAAGAAGATTTGGAAAAAGCTAATTTTTCCGTCGACTCATATGCCCACGTATACTAAAAAAATTAGAAAAATATTGTAATTTTTTTTTTCATTTACTGCGTCGCTTAATAACCTTAAAAATTTTTCTATCTTTTCCACACACTATTTCAGTAAGTCTTTCAAGCCGCGATAGGCTACTGGGCCTAGAAAACTATGAGTCTTCCGTCGATACGTGTGCACGCGACCAATGAAAAAATTAGAAAATTGCGCCACTTTGTAAAAAGTTAAGAAGGTTTGGAAAAAGCTAAGTTTTCCGTCGACACATATGCCCACGTATACTAATAAAATTTGAAAAAATTTGTATTTTTTATTATCCATCGCGTCACTTTATAACCATATGTCACTCTACAATACTGGCCAAGGCCTGCCTTGGCCAACTGTCCAGAGCCTGGTGTTTAGCTGCGGCCGTTTAGCAGTCAAAACTAGTCGGTATTGTATCAGTATCCTGCAGCAGTCTTAACTACTACATTAGTAGCCAAAACAAAATGCAATTTTTGTGTTTTTAAGAAAATTTTTGTATATTTTATCTAAATGGTTTTTAATTCTTATGTTATACAAATATCAATTATTTGACGCTCTCGCAAATAATATTTGAGGGTATTTTGTGTACTAAAAATTTTTTTAATTATTATATTATAGACATATCAAGTGTGCAACAAACATGTGCAAAGGAACCGCAAAATTAACAAACGGACATATATTTCAACAAAAAAATGCTCACTCGTCTAATTGTGTCTCACATGATCTAGAAGGAGATATAATACAATTCAGAGAAGCAATAAAAAATAAATTGAGTGTAGAATTATTGTGGCGCCCTCTTCGTGAGATATTTAACGATGTCTCTACCTCAATTGAGTAAGCATATTCTTCAAGTGATTGATATACCTAGTAGTTTTAATGGCTATAGGTCTCAAAGTCATCTGAGCCTTTTTTATACTACAATATAATAATTTCCATACAATCAACAAAAAATATACTGTCTGTATGTGTTAGAGCTGCATCTCAACTGTATTATATAGTATTCGGATAAGAATAGTATCAGAATAAACGAAAAAAAAAAACAAAAGAAAAACCATAAAAAAAGTATGATTTAATAAAATTTAATTAGTGACCCCCATCTATACAAAAATATGTTAAGCTGCAGAATTTAACAATTTTTTTTCAGAAAGTACGTATGGAAAAAGATCTGGGTAAAATGTATACACACATAAAATCTTCTTAAAAAGAACGTAATTTTTTTCAGAGTTATCTAACATGTAATTATTTTTTGCCTAAATAATGGTAAGAAACATACAATCATGTTTTGAAAACTTAAAAAACGTTAGGGCATTCATAGACTGTACTAAAGTAGCATTCAATGACCGAAAAATTAGTGCTGTCGTATTGTTACTTACTCCCTGTATAATATTGGCTGTGTCTAACCTTTCAAATCTTCCAAATAAGCATACCTATATTTCTTCTGGCTTAGATAATATATATTTTTAATTGTATAACTTATATAAGACAACACTATTTTAAATATACCATACACTGCTTGAGTAAACGCAGATAAATTCTTTTTATAGTAAAACGTGTACATTTTATTATATTAAATATTTATTTTATTATTCATTGTTTTATCTGTTGAAACTAAATTTGGTGATGGTCACGAAGTGTAACCACCACTTAACGCCCTCGGACCAAACTTTGCTCACACTTTGTGTCCACATCCGGAAAAGTGCTTTAAGCCTAGGGGTTATAGATACTGAGCGCAAAATAGTACATTCCACCCTCGGTAAAAAATAAAATATACGTAACTCAGGCACAAACATCACCGCGCTCTTTGGGCCCTCATGTATGTACTTTGTGCCCTAGAAAAAAAATAAAAATACGAAATATCTAAAAAAAGGTTATTTAATTGTATCTGCAGCAAATGTTAATATACCTAGCATACATCATAGCATATCTTATATAGTGATTTGATAAGTCTACTGCCACTTTTGACAATTTTTTAACTTCCGGAAATATTGAAATCATCAAAAAAAGAAAATATGAAAACATCTGAAAAACACGTTTTTTCATTAGATCTTTAACAAAACTCAGTATTCCCAGCTCAAATCGTGGATTATCATAAATAGTAGTTTAAAAAATCTAATGCAATTTTGTGACATTTTGTTAACTCCCGGAAGTATTGAAAACATCAAAAAAAGTAAATATAATAGCATCCGGAAAAACCGATCATTTAATTATATATCCTGAAAAAGTTAATACATCCAGCTAAAATATTGGCTTATCATTAATATTAGTTTGATAAGTTAATTGCAGTTTTATGCTAATTTTTAATATTATGTTAAATTTTTGCATTTTAATTTACTTGTTATAAAACTTTTTTTTAAATTAAATGTAGACACCAAGTTGCTGCCCAGTACATCACTTACATAAGTATGAAAGAGTCAATGAAAAGATGGCAGAAAGTGTCTTTTCCAGGAAGCCCACCTACCATTAGAGAACTGAATGATAAATTAAATGATGTAAATAATAATCACCTACGAAATCTTGGAACCTCATCCATAACCTGCACCCTTGTTACCCAAAATGGACACGGTCATTTAGTTTTTTATGACCACGACTTTTTGACAACAAAATTTAATTATGTGCAACAGTTATTCATAGATGCAACATATCAAATTGTTCCTCGTTTAGATGATGCTTATCAAATATTAACAATAATGGAAATAAAAGATGGGCATGTAAGTCATTTGTTTTACAAAAGTTAATATTTCTGTTAAAAAATATGCTTGCACACATACAATTAAAAAAAAAGAACTTAAGTAGAAATTATTGCACTCATCTAATTACACAGCCATACAAAAAAAAAAATTTAGTCTGGTGGTCTTACTACGCATACTATAAGTTTTTTGTGTTGCTGAATCTCAATCTGAGGTTGATTTCACTCCAGCACATCAAGTTCTTGACATAACCTTAAAAAACACTATAAGATCCACTAAAACCATATAAAAGAATAAACCATGTATAAAAACAAATATGTAAGAAATTTAAAAATTAAAATATGTAAATAAATATAACTAAATATAAATATAAATTAACTCAATTAATTAAATATATATATATAAATTAACAAATATGTGCATAAATAAATGAATGAATTCAATGATATTAAGTTAAAGCTTTAGTCAGTCGAATATCATCATTGATGACTTTCCATAGAGAACTTACGTCAAACTTTGGGCATACAATATTACAGAATACATCGTACTGTCCAAGTCACCAACCAATGTAGAGCAGCGGTCGTATGATAACGACGCCTGCGGGCTCACTTTCCCACCCTGACCATTCGCCGATACTGAGGATCCGATCCTCTGTATCGTTAAACGATTGCATGGGAGAGTATACCGAGAGAAATATGGAAGTCCTAGAACTTTAAGTTTATATAATCAGTGATCCTGAAAGCATATAGTATACATAGTCAGACCCCCAGACTGGAAAAACTTTTTTAAATGATTTTAGTAAATGTTAAAGTGTTTTTAGAGGTTATGTCAAAAACGTGATGTGCTGGGGTGAAATTGTCCTCGGATTAAGATTCGGCAACCCGAAAAACACATAGACAGCATAGTTAGACCATCTGGCCAAAATTTTTTTTGTGTGGCTGTGTTATTTATAAAATGTTAATAATAAAAAATGAGAAGGAAATCTAGGACTGTCATAATATTTATCTTTTTAATACATTTTTTTTTACCTAACAATAGTAACAATACTTTTTCATTTTGTAGGAGAAATTTTAGTGTACATAATAAATCTTAACATCTTATTTTCGATAGTTAAAGAATAATATTAATATCTCACTAACCCAATTTCCTTAAATCATATTGTTATCCGAGGTTATCGTTCTATAAAGTTCATTTCCCTATCATTTTAAACTCCATCCTATTTTTTTTTTTTTTTTTATATTATAATGTACGTTCAAAAATATATAAATAAAAATATCAATTAGTCAAACAGATCTAAGCCAGTTAAATAGATATTACCAATAATTTTTTAGGCAATACCGTTGGCATCGTGTATAATGTCAGACAAAAGCCAGCAGTCTTACAAATGCGTGATTAATGTAATTGCAAATGCATTGCCAAACAAATTGAACGTAATATCAGTAATGACTGACTTTGAGCAAGCATTACGTAATGCATGTAAAAGCAATTTTGCAAGAGCACACAGCGCCGGCTGCAATTTTCATTACGACAGTGTGGGTAAATATTATATTATATCTGGCATTGAATAACATAATAATAGTTTTTTGATACAATGCGTTTTTCTGGACCTTTAAGCGTTTACTGCGTACTCTTTGTCTGAAAAGTAGGATTCATCACATAAGTGTTTTCCAACCGGAACTAACTATGTTCCCTTTAACTATAAAATAACACTGGTAGTGATGACTTCAATGTAATGAAAACTCAAATTTCATATCATGGACGCAAAGTAAGAAAATCTGGCCCGTGGGGGTTTTTGTATATTTGTGCCTAAAGTGCGAATAATGTTTTTGTTTGAAGAGGCGTAAAGTCTTACTTTGTGCTTGTCGAAACACTTTTCACCAGCTAATCATTTTGCACCCGTGGGTGGATAAGTATTTTCAGCCCAGGAAGTCCGTAAATTACTTTATTCTTCATTAGAGATTTTTGAGAGGCTGATGTGCCCTCATTAATAAAAATAGGGTTCATCACTCATGTGCATCCGACTAGGGCGCTTCTAACAGCCCCTCGGACTTTTATTGATCCTATAGAAAAAGTGATCGTAATTCGCTGTGTGCAAGTTCAATGCTGCCCGCTTTTTACCAGATTTTTTATGTTAAGTTAAATGGGAGAGAATAAGTTCACGCGTTCTACTGGCAGATTTGCCAAACGATTCCATAAGACTACTTGTAAAAGTGACCAGTGGTGCCAGCCCTCCCCTTCACCAACTTGCACTCAGCGAATATGTTCCACGATGACGATTCGAAAAATAATGCACACTACAGAATATATATTGGATCAACATGGTGGCAGCCTATAGTGAAAACTGACATTTATTCTGATCACATCTTTTATCATCATTACGGGTACAAAAAATGGCAAAAATTAACAAATGGCTAAATATATGCAAAACGTAGTGTTTTGCATGTAAGGCACGACCAATCTATGAGGTATCAGAGCAAAATGTGTTACCTAAATAACAGATTTTAATTTTGATATTATTCCGTTATCATATGTAACTAAGTAAACTCAATAAAATTGATAACATACATACATACGTTAACGCATACACTACATGAACAACTCAGATCACCCTCATGCCAGGTTCAAAGTTTGTTTTGTACTAAAAATAGACTTGATCGTGCCTAAAAATGCAAAGTGTAGAAAATAGGTAAAATAATTATATCAATACATTCTGTTCATTTAATGATGCCCAATTCATCCTATATAAAAATTTTTGAATTGATATTGAAATTAAAAAATTTTCTAGGACACTCAGTATAACAGCGAGAGTTTCTAACTTACACCTTGGTTTTCTTTTACAATCACGTAATGTAACTTTTTAGCTCAAATTATCAATGGATTATGATGAATTTTTGCATTAATGATTTCATGGATTACTTGTTTCTTGTCCTTTCTTATTATTTTTGTGTCAATAAAATCGTAAAATTATTAACGATTATTTTTTTTTACGCTAGAAACTCCTATTAATTGCAATTGTACTTAAAGTCACAAAAGTTAAATATTTTTAAAAATTTCCCAAATATGTTTATGAAATGTTTGGAGACCTTGAGAATGACCTTTATTTTTCAGGTTTTATTCCGTAAAATAAAGAGGTTAAAACTGACTGATTATGTTCGAGATAATGATGAAGCAAATACTTTCATAAAAAATATTCTAGGACTAGCCCTATGCCCTCCAGAAAGTATAATAGAATTATTTTATAACTTGAAATCAAAACTAAGCTTTTCAACAAAAAGGAGAATGCAAAATTTCTTAAATTATTATGAACAATATTGGTTGAATATCGTTAAACCTCATGGATTTTCTGTATATGGATTAACAAGACGTACTAACAACATTAGCGAGTCCTATAACGCCCAACTGAAACACAAAATTGGCATTCATCCTTGTGTTTGGGATTTTTATTGTAAGTTATTATAAAATTATATTTGAATTTTTGTTTGTAAAAAGTATTTGATAAAAATATTTTATTAATATGTAATATCAGAATTATCAAAATTATTCTCCCAATTACAAAATTCATAAATTGTTTTAATTGTTTCTAAATAGTGTTTCACATAACACGTACAAAAAATTATTAGTTTTCACTAAATATTTTGAAAACTGTAAGTCGTATGAAAAAAATGATATACATAAATTTTATAGCCTAACTAATTATGTACAGTTTAAATAAAAGTTTGTGTTGTGACCGATAGTTAAACAAGCAATTCCCAAATTTGGCTTATGGATGTGTAATTCTACTAGTTTGATCTCCATATTTATTAGCGTACTACTTTCTTCCTCTACCAACTATTACCTCCTTTAACAACCTTATTTTTTACACAATTTTTACTTAAAGTTAATTATCCCTTTGATAAACATTTAACATTTCACAAAAATCATTTTTTTCTAAGGTTTTATAAAAATACATCTGCACATAAAGTAATAGATCCATATAATAATTATCTTACTTATTTTACTCCTTTTACTTTTTTTTACTCTGGTGCTCCAGCATTTTCACTTTCTTTTTCTTTTTAATTACCCTATTTGACTCTAGCTTTTTAGAGTCAGTACTTTCATCTCTCATTCTCTTTTCTGTAAAGCTCCTCTTATGAATGTATTTATTTTATGATATTAAACAAAAATACAAGTTTAATTATCTAGTTTCCTAGTCTGAACAAAAAAGTTACAGAACTCCGACTAATCGATGCACTTTTGTCTGCTATACAATTACGATGCATGTGGAGCAGACGAGATCATTATTGTGATACTTCTAACATTTATTAATTAATGAATGCTGACAAAATCTCATGTTATGACTGACTTGTATAGATAAGTCATGACTCCTATAAAAATTATAACATTTATTCCTCTATAAATTCTATTGTTCAAGATATTTTATGAGAACAAAATATGATATTGTCTTTGGTTAAGTAGTGTACCTTTAGATAAAACGCTTTTACCACAATGATCGTTGGCAGAAATTCTCTTATCCCTTCCATCTTTATTCTCAGAGTGGACGATTAATCATACTCAGATTTATGTATATTATTTTCTTGATAAATTTTTTTTTGGTGAGTAATTTTAATTACGTGCATGTCCTGTATACTATATAATTAAAGCATTTAAATATTTTGTCTCATTACTAAAAAAAATTTATTATTTGAATAAATAAAACATAACACTCATGAAAATAAAAGAAATCTTTTTTCAAAAATACATTAAAATCATTTATATAATTTTGGCAAAAATTATGAAATAACAAAAAATTGCAAGAGCTGATGTTGCGAGACTCGAGCAAGGCTTAAAAATTAGTAGACATCCTTGTTATTCAACAATATACAAACACAAAAGATCACAACGGGATTTGTATTTTGTAATAGAATAATTTAATTTATATGAAAATTTATAACATATTTTACATAAACGTAATGAGAAAATAATGAAATCTAAGTTATTTATAAAAAATATGAACACTTTTAGCATGGAGACGATTGCATAACAAAGAAATAACCTTGGATAGTTTTTTGGTTATTGCTTCTAATCTTAAAGGTGATCTATGCTGTGGTAATCTTGCCGACAAAATAAATAACCAGGTCTTAGACATGAGTGAAGCAGACGAAAATGGTCGTGAATAAGTTAAATGCCTGGATGAATTTAGATTGGGTAAAAATTTGAGTATTATTTTCTACTACTAACGTTCATGTGTTAGCATGAAAAAAAAATATTATTGGAGTCTGTTTTAAGAATTAACAAATGATAAAGTTTATGCGCATTATGTAGAGATCAATCATTTTTTAATTATTATTGTGTTATGTAAGAACATGAAATATTTTTCTATAGAAAATTTAAAAAATATATTTTTTTTTTTATAAATAAATGCTATATAAGGTAAAATAATATTAGGCAAATAAGAGCGTTAAGTAACATCATACTATTTATTAGGCAATTTAAAACTTTTAGATTATTCATACCAAAAAAATTATTTTAAATACACAGATATAAATATTGATTATGATATCTCCGTTTTCCAAAATGATAATAAAGATAAAAATACTGATGTTGTAAGTATTGATGATTTAAATGAAAATGAATCTAATTCAAGTGACGAGCCCCAAGATAATAGTAAGAAAACAAACGTCTTTAAATCAATTAATAAATTTTAAATTTTTTGTATAGTTACTCTAAATTTTTAATAATTAATAACGAATACATTTTTAGAAAGATTTCTTAATCTTACATTTTTCATGTGCGAAAAAATTGTTCATTTTTTTATTGAATTTTTTAAGAATTACGGAAAAAATTATTTCGTCAAAATAAAAATTGACTTTATTTATTTACTTAACTTTACATGAAGAAATGACAATGACTTATTTAATTTTTTGGTTATAGGCTTCAATTGTTTCTAAAAAAATTTTATGACCATCAATTTTTCAATTATTTAATTTTTATTAAAACAGACCCTTTGATAAATCCATGATTTTATTGTTTATAACACGTAAATGACAATGTTATGTAAACAACCTTTTTTTACAAGAAAACTTTAGATCAACGTAGAAAAAATACCTTGTCAAGTAAAACGGAACCGAGAAAATGATTTCAAATCAATAAAGTATACTAATATCGTGTAAGAATTATCAATTCCACAAGCTGCCATGTGAAAATGAGATTGTAGTTAATTAAAATAGAATCGTCTTTATAATACCTAATGCTTTAAATGCTGGAAAATTTAGTTCCAAATTTTGGCGTTGGCAGTGCCACCTGAGATGTGCTTACAGTAAAAATCCTATACCTTTTGTTTACTTTTTATGCTTATATTTATATGGTAAAATAAATTCTTTTTTACGCCTATGAAAACTAAATTAATAGATACAATAGAAATTATTATCTCTTTCTGATCAACTGTAATATGGTTTGATATTTAGCTAGAATAATATTAAGTAAAGACAATGTATAGTGGAAAAATAATTTATCTGAAAACAGTGTTTTTGTTGTCAAATTTTTTTATCAGCGTTCATATGCACATATTTAGAAGGAAAAAGCTTTGCCTATAAGAATTAGTGCTAAAAATGTAGTTGGTATGATGATAATTTGTTTTCTATTACAGTTAAGTTGTACTAAACGGTCTTATGTTTAAAAGGAAAAGTTAGCGGAATAATTAGATAGGTAGTCGTAAATTTCTGGTCTTTTAAAAAAGAAATAAAAACATTTTTGAATCTTGGAATTTGAAAAAAATGAACATTGTTATGTAAAAATTAAATTGAATATATATTACCTATAGTGACGATTTATCAATCATTCTGAGTAGAATAATCTTGCTTCGTAAATCTTCTTGAGTAGCATAAAACAGCTGCATCGTTACAAAGTTTTAGCAGTATCTTTGTGGTTCTTTTGCTTCAACAGCAACAATTAAGACTTTAGTAAAGTTGTCAATTTTGTCTGATTCTGTCCATGATATTTGTTTGTGTTATTCGTACTATTTATTATTCTGTTAACACTAGTAAATAATGTTTTTCTATTGTTCGTTTGTAAAACATTGATTTTGCTATTAAAAATTTTAAAATTATTACATTATTGTAAGTTATACAGTTCCAAAGAAAAAGTTTTTTCTGAAGCGATCATAACAATTTACATTCCAAAATTAAAATTCATGGAACTGTATAAAGGATCAGGAATAAATTCGTATATGGTTATAATAATTGTCAATTATGTATAATTGCACTATTATAACAGTTCTTATATTATATACGTACTTACGAGGTTAATTTTTTTTCGGAATCCGTATGCGATAACAGATTCAATCCACACTATTCAATAAAGAAGTAAATTGTACAGGAAAAAGAGATAAAAAATTATTCATCTCAATCATTGTAGATCACTGTATACTTAATAGTATATTCACAACCTCACTTGTATAAGGAAAAAATATTTGACAGCAAACGGTATAGTCCATGGCTATCTATTGCATCAAAAAAAGATTTTTGACATACAATCATTTTTTTATTGCTGAGAAAATCTTAATCTTTAGAATATTTTCAGATATACGTTGAAATCTGCTATGAAATTAACTTTTATTCATTTTACGTAATCCTGAGTGTTCCTAGTGCTGTATTCTAAATAATTTGTTGACTCTACTCTTAACATTCATATGTTGGAAGCAAACACATTGATTTGTTTATTTTTTTCACCCAACAATTTCATTCTATATATATCTGAGGATTATAGGTATGTTACAATTTACAATCCCACAAAATGCGTTTCAAACTATTTGAGATCCCAGAAAATAGTAAATAAAATATCTAGGATCCCAGAAATACATTTCTAGGATCCATTGATAATGCAATATATATTCCTAGGATCCCAGAAAAAAAAAGTTTCAGAATACATCAATCAGCAAATATATATACATGAGTCAACGAATATCAATTTAATTATTAGCATAACCTATTAATTATTTTTGAACGTATACATAACATAGAAATTTTTTTTTTTTATTCTCAAGAGGCGTAGACTATCCTCTAAAACACATTCTTGACAAGGCACTCTGCAACCGGTTGGCCACCACATTGCAAAAGATATAAGAGCACAGAGGTGCTAGCAGATGTCTTAGTGCGACTTTCGTAATTTTACTCACTACTTTTTATTATGCAACGTAATATCTATGTTTTCTCACTGTTCTGGTCAAATTAACAAGGTTTTTTTTTCTGTTAATTTAAAGTTTTTCGGTTTAAGAATTTTTTTAAATTTGTTGCCATTAATGTATAATAAACAAGAAATAATGGACTTGCAAAATGGTCTATTGAGTAGAACATTTTACAACAAAAAGATTCAAGTAAAATTTCTATCAGAGTAATTGAAGCTATGATACAGGCTAATAATTATATAAGCTAATAATAAAGCTAACTTCTGATTCAGACAAAGCTATTTCTCCAATATTCCTGGAAAATATATGTAAAAAAATGATCAATTCTTTATCTACTAAAAAACGTAAGATAAAATCTTATGATAAGATGAAATCTTTTTTTTTTTTTTTTTTTTATCAATATGCTAAACGTAGAATTTTTTTTTTTTCTTATTAAGTAACATATTAAATAACATAGTCTAATATCTTAAGAATTTTTGTTATTATTAAAAAAAAAAAAAAATGATAATAATAGTTTGTAAGATGAACAAAACAACCATACAGCTTTAGGAAGTGAAGGTGAATTGTTAAGAGTGATCTCTCATGAAACAAGGCATCGATCACGCTCACCATTACGAGGACAAGTAACAGGTTATAATAACTAATGTATTATGTATAATATCTAGAAATAAAATAATTAAATATTTAAAAAATTTTTAATTGTTTCATCAGAAATTTTTTTACATTTTCTTTTCTAAAATCTGTGAAATATTAAAAAAGTGATAATTATTTGTTTTACTCTGTTAAAAAATTTTAAGAAAACATTCTTAAGTACATGAAAATCAGATCAAATAATTATAACTTACTTAAAAACCATAAAATCATGTATTTAAGTTATAGTTTTTCTTATATTCATATCTAAACAACTAACAGATTATTTTTGTTAAAATAAATAACTGATACTTAAATTTAAAAATTATAAAATGTGAAATAAAAAACAATAATAATAATTTTATTTTTATGTTTTTTTTATGATATAAATTAATAACGTTATCATCACAATTACTTTCACGAGAAGAACGGAAAGGTATAAATGCTAACATTTTATTGGACATTTTAAATACATGTACCATAAAAGCACAAGACAAAATAGATGAGTAAAATGTACATACACACACTTGAAAAAGTATACGCAAAAACCGTTCAAAAAGTTTGTATGGCGCCAAAAAAAAAATTATTTTTAAATAACAATGAAACAGACTTAAATCTCACATTTATATATCAAGATAACTATGTAAAATATGAAGCAATTTTTTTTTTTTTATGTTGATGCTAAAAAACAACCAGCATAAATGACAGTTTTCAAAATTTTAAAACATAATCATTGGTATGATTGTTTTGAAATAGTCATTTTTAAGGTGCACTCGCGCATAAAAAAAAAATTATTAAAATTTGTTACTTGCACAATAGGAGTTAATATAATTAAAAAAAGAAAAAAATTGCAGACATCGTTTTTACGTCATATATATAATTATCATTACAGAATTATTATTATAGATGATTTTAAAAGAATATTATTACTGAAAATTATATAATTATACAATGTAAACGTAATGTTACATTTTTTTTAATGTAGACCTTATCAATTAAAATGTAAAATATTACAAAAGAAGTGTCTAAAACTAAGAATTGATAAATTTTGAAATAATATTACTATTTTCGAGAAATCAATTATTATACTTTAAATCTCATTTAAAATATTTTTATGTTAAAAATTATTTTAATGAATTTTATTTTTCATTTCTATAAATGTTAATATTGTAAAAATAATAGTTTTTGTTGGATAAGTTCTATCGTCCCTGGGGCTATTTTGCAGCCCATAAGGTAGCCACGGAGCAACAGCGCTTATGTTTTACATCTTATTTTTTCTATCAAGGGCACACCAGATCATTAACAATACTCAAAATTAAAGAATTAAATTTATACACTTTTCAAGAAAATAAATACATTTAATTTCCTGTTCTGTCAAGATAATACCAAAAAGTACAAATGTCTTTTTATAAGACATGTATATGCTAAGTTTTTTAAAATGACATTATGTTTTTAGATGAATTAATCAGTTCAAGACAACTTAGACCATCAACTGAAGTATTGGACATAAACTCTTCTTATCAACGACCCACTTTACAGCCAAGATCTTCCGTTCAACCAATTGGTTAACAATTATCATTACTTATACATTGTGTTAAATTGTTTATTTTGAGAAAAACTGGAAACTCGCCATTTTAGAATATTTAATTCTAAAGAATTTGAAAAATAGTTGATTTTCATATAAAAAAATTTTTCAACGTTTTTATATAAATGTGTATATGCATACTTATGTAATTGATCATATTTTGCTATTAGATAAACTAAATTAATTTTAACAAACAGATTTTCTTTCAGTGAGCAAATATGCGGCAGAAACAACAACTATTTTTTATGCACAAGTTTACCTATATACATGCACCTATATCTTTTTTATAGACCGCAAAATTGTTTTTCGTCATGGGCCTCAAGTGGAACTTTTTTGCCCACTTGATGCAAAGTAATCACAATTTTTTCAAAACAGAATTTTTTTGTGATGTAGAAAAAGTAAAATAAATATAATGAGTGATAATCATTTTTTTTCTAGCACTGTAAAGCTAGTTAGTGTTTTCCACATTTTTCTGTGAGAAAAATTAAAGATTCCATATGTATATTAAAAGTGTATTGATAATACTAGAATTCATTACACCAGTTTTTTTTTTTTTTTTTTTTTTTTTTTTTTTTTTTTTTTTTTGCAAGACTACAACAATTTTAAACAAGCAATAACTAGCAAATCATTAATTAACATAGAGGAATGTGGTATCTTTGTAACAATCAAACACAAAATGTGGTGTCATAACAAAAAATGTGGTAAATTAAAATTGGTTTATTTTTAATGTAATAAAATCAAATAACTATGTAAGAAAATTTGCAAACACACAAAATATGACAGTTTAGTTATTCAAAGCCATATGATGATTGTAGAAAATCATATAACTTAAACTATTTTATGATTTTGCAAAAAAAAAAAGTAATCTTGACGAAAAACAGTTTGTTGATAGTTCTTGAAAATTAAAATGATTTTTTTTATAACAGCTTAGCTTTGACCCCCTGGTTTAACACCAGGACGCTGTCCCTGAATTTTGCACAGCCTCTCTTGCGGACGTTACGTTTACTACCTCAATTTAAGTATATAAAACCTTAAACAATGGAAAAACTTTATATACAAAAATTATTAACGAAGTATTTCTCGTTTATATGTGAATAATATTAGGTGTACAAGTCTTTAACGCGTTATTTTAGTTATTTACTTAAAAATGTATACCAATGTTTGTCGCATATACTACGTTAAGTCTTGTACATCACTCGTGTCGGTGTTAGTAACTCATAATGTGTGATGAAACTCGTGTCAGACAATAATGTTGTCGGCTGGCAGTCATTTTTAGTAACTTTGATCACTAATGTCCGTCAATCATAGCTTTCAGTTTTATTTTTTTAATAAAGTAAGAAAAGAAAATGATATGTTAATATAATTCAAGCTTTACCTGCTTTAATTAAGCTCCGTTTTGTACTCTTAGGAAGAAATGGTAGTTATCGTCGGATGAATGCCCTCGTCTCCAGGACTGTCGAAAGCCACTCAAGAATGCATGAAGTAGGAAAAAAAATATACGCCACCCGAGAAAAAACATAGTGGCATGATGTACTATTATTGCGTAAATAACTTATCAGTGCTTCTGAAAATTTAATATAATATTTTTCTTATGTTATTGCGTCATGCAAAAAGTAACGGATGAATTTAATCTATCTCTTTCGAATGTAAATTGAATCTTCATGTGACTTCTCCATATGGTTAAGTGTTATATTTAATTTTTTTAGACATTCAATAACTAAAAAACAATATTGGGAAATGTTCTCAAATTTCATGTGACTTCCTAACATTATAACGTGTTTTCCATATTGTTAAAATATCAAAAAGATCCTTCAGAAAACGCATGTGTGATGGACATCTTTAACTAAGATATACGTACAAGGATACTTTGTGACAATAAGTTAGCTGCAGTTCTTTGAGTAACATAATGTTAATAGTAATATTAATAAGCACATAAAAAAATGTATTCAATCATAAAGATATTAACCTTAATTTTTCAGATGAATGTGGTTTCCGAAACTTGCCTGTCACTGCTGTTAATTCACCTATAATAAGAACAAATACATCAGATACTATCAATCAGACACATCAAAATTACAATTTGGCATCACGTCCATCGACTAGTAACACCCAATCAAATTCACCAACATCAATACTATTTTTTTCTCCAAGACGATCAAACACATCAACACCAGTCGATTCTATGTTTGCAAGTAGATTAAATACAAATTCACAAACGTTTGAAAATAAATTGAATATAGATTTACCAACATCATCCCATAATTCAACTCTAATCAATTATAATTTTATGGAAAATCAAAATCACTACTCATTCCAGTCGAACAGTTCGGTTTAAAATACTCCATCATACCTACACTCTCCAAAATTTTTACCATCTCGTCCACATGAATCAAATATTTTACCAGCATCACCTTTGTCAAGAAATAAAAAACGAAACAGAAAAAGATACGAACGTCGTAATAGAGGCAAGTACAGAAGTAAATTATTTAATGGGTCTTTCTATCAATACAGGTTTATTATTTCAGTTATACTTGAATTACTATTGGAAATTCAAAGTGATCAGTGATCCGTTAAATTACTATTCTTTATTTCTTCATAAAATATGATCTTTAATGAGATTCGTGCGTAACTCTGAGATCAATATAACGTATGAAAAAAAAAAAAAAAAAAAAAAAAAAAAATCTGTAAACTAGTACGTATATTTAAAAAATAACACTTACAAAACAATAATTATGAGCATAGAAGATATACATTGATTCATTTGAAAATAAAAATAGTTTTATCGGTGACTCGTAGTGTGTGCAGGCTTAAGACTTGTGTTGACTGCTGAATTTTTAATGCCTGCATACGTCACTTTACGAAGAGGGCAACTTGTAGTTTATCACTCTTTTATTTAGTTTTTCTGGAATAGTTTTACAAAGTATTTTTAATTTTAAAAAACGTGAATATAAGCCCATGCTAAAGAAGTATTTAACAATGGTTTTTAAACGTCTCATTCTTATTGTTTTATCCTACGATCATATCAGAAAAATTAGAAGTGTATAAAAGCTTTCTCAACAACCTTTCCGAGTTTAACTTTCATAGCCAAGTTTTTCATTATGACATGAAACACCTTAATTCAAAATTAAAAATTTAATGATGAAACTTCGTAGACAAATATAAAAAAAAAAAATATTTTTAATATATGTTAACGACATATTACAACTTTACATTTTTTTAAGCACCTTTAGCATAATTACGACTTCCTACTTCGTCACCTTGAAGAAATACTGTCCCATTTCACTTAAATTAAAAATTGCAACCACTGTTATCAGAAAAATATATTTTTTCATGCTTCTACTAAAATTACTCTTTTTTTCTGATTTCAACGAGTAAAGTACCACCTTCCTCTCAGGTAAAAGATAAGAAAAAATCGTACATATCTCGGAATGAGAGTACTTGATCAAATACTAGCGCTTCGATCTTGCAGTTTTTTTTTAGATTATTAATTTTCAATGCTGTGTCTATTCGAACCTTAAATTCATATACACGCATACGCCTAGCTCGCTTCGCTCGCATTTTCAATGGCATGATAAAGCTATATAAACAGGGAGATAAAACTTGTTATAATAAATAAGGTGCAGATAGGAATATGTAGTAAAAATGAAAAAAAGTCAGATATACAGTTTACTTAAAATACTTAGTATTCAAGTCCTATTCATTTTTTACGAATTTCAGCGAATACAAGTGCAAATACATCAACATTAAGTGACAGATGAATGATTGATGACCCATCAACATTAAGTGGAAGATCGATGATTGATGACCCATTAACATTAAGTGGAAGATCGATGATTAATGACCAACCAGTTGAAGCGGTAGCTTCCAATTTGCAAGGTGATACTATAATATGTCAAAAGGGTGCAAAATACGATCGTAAGTGTTCAAAGGTTGCTAATTTAACAGATTGATGAAAACTATTATTAAATTAAAAATCATTAATAAAAGAACGATTGTTTTCTATTCGTAAAAAATATTTAAAAACAAGTACGTTAGTACTGCCATTGATATACATAAGGTTTACATTAACTAATATCGAAAAAAATAAATTTTTAAAAAAGGAAGTCAGCAGGTGAGACAGTAAGACGAAACCTATGAACCACGTGATTTACCTGATTCCAATGTAGAGCCTCATGCAGGTAATACATTGTATAATAAATGTTTGTTGATTGCTAACACTTCTCACTAGTGTTTTTTGTAGACAATTTCCTGAAAAATGTTTGGTGAACTGTTTTTTAAACTTTGCTAAAAACATTATTCCTAGTTGTTGGTACTCTCGCTAAACCAAGTTCAACCAACTTGGAATAGTGAGAGAACAAACCACTGAGGACGCTGTTCACTGTAAAAATAAGAACATGGTATGGCCACCTTTTTCTATTTTTTTTAGTGATAGAACATAATATAGTGATAAATATGCTAATACGGTTAAACAACATGGAAACCAAAAACAAATAGATTATCTTATTTCTTAACTTTTAATTTCAGAGAATACAAGTGCGACTGCATCATCATTGCATGAAAATCTCATGACTGACACCCAACGCTTTGGAGAAGCCCCTTTAAATGAACAAGGTCTAATATTTTCTTTTTTAAATGATAATTTAAGTAGATAAAAATACTTTTTATAATAATAAATGTATAAATTATAACATTAAAATAAGACACTCACAAAAAATTTTTTTTTATAAATAAATTTTATATTTTTTAAGTATTTTTTCCTTAGGTACTAACATTTTACTGTAACATAAAAGACTAAAGTTTTAAAAACTTCTTACTTGACAAACTTAAAATATAACAAACTAAATAAACAAAATTGATACCTTGTGTAAAAATTCTCTAGCGAATGTCCAATAGTGAAACATCATTGATTTTATTAATTACTTATCGTTTTCATAAAAAATGACACCGTAATTCCCTAGCTTTATGTAAAGAAAACAGTTAATTAACGGTAGTAAATAATTACACTACATTGAAACCTCACGATTCTATCTTTACTGAAAAATAAGTGTAGAAAAAAACTAATTAACCATCAATTAAAAAATAATTTTACCACATTAAAACTTTGTAATTTTATCTGCAAAGAGAAACTGGCGTTGGTTTCTAACCAGCCGTTTATTTTTGTAAGTAAAAGAATAAAGTTTAAACCTGGCGTAAGGATCACCTAGCCAGTGTGTAATGTTGGTGATTAATTTTTTATCTTCATTCACTAAGATAAAACAAAAGTCAGTGTAAAAAGAAACTAATGTACTTTCGATTGCAGAATAATTTTACCGCATTGAAACCTTATGATTTTATCTGCAAAGACAAACTGGCGTTGGTTTCTAACCAGCCGTTTATTTTTGTAAGTAAAAGAATAAAGTTTAAACCTGGCGTAAGGATCACCTAGCCAGTGTGTAATGTTGGTGATTAATTTTCTATCTTCATTCACTAAGATAAAACAAAAGTCAGTGTAAAAAGAAACTAATGTACTTTCGATTGCAGAATAATTTTACCGCATTGAAACCTTATGATTTTATCTGCAAAAACAAACTGGCGTTGGTTTCTAACCAGCCATTTATTTTCGTAAGTAAAAGAATAAAGTTTAAACCTGGCGAAAGGATCACCTAGCCAGTGTGTAATGTTGGTACTTGATTTTTTATCTTCATTCACCAAAATAAAACAAAAGTCAGTGTAAAAAGAAACTAATCTACTTTCGATTGCAGAATAATTTTACCGCATTGAAACCTTATGATTTCATCTGCAAAGAGAAACTGGCGTCGGTTTCTAACCAGCCGTTTATTTTTGTAAGTAAAAGAATAAAGTTTAAACCTGGCGTAAGGATCACCTACCCAGTGTGTAATGTTGGTACTTGATTTTTTATCTTCATTCACCAAAATAGAACAAAAGTCATTGTAGAAGGAAATAAACCTATTATCAATTGCAGAATCATTTTACCACATTAAAACCTTATGATTTTATCTGCAAAGACAAACTGGCGTTGGTTTCTAACCAGCCGTTTATTTTTGTAAGTAAATGAATAAAGTTTAAACCTGGCGTACGGATCACCTAGCCAGTGTGTAATGTTGGGACTTTATTTTTTATGTTTATTCACTAAAATGAAATAAAAGATCATACGTTTAGGAAAATGAGATGTTTTAGAATAATAAATTGTAGTAATCAAATAATTGCATTATATTACAATTAAAAATGTTTTTAAAACAGTGTGAAATTAATTTAATGTAACAATATGTTTTATTAAAATTTAAAAAGGTAGTTTTGTTGTAAACGCAAAATTATGTAGCATTGAAAAAAAAAAAAATAAATAAACATATTAGGTAGGTCGAGTTATTGTTTCCAGGTATTAATCTTTTATTCTGTAGATCCAGAATGTCCAATATGCCTCGGTTCAACCCTTCAGTGATGTTTGAACCTTGTGGCCATATACACGCTTGTGAGTCCTGCCTGGATTCATTGCGTCAATACGAGCGAAAAAAAAAAGCGAATTCATTATTTAGATGTCCAGTTTGTAGAGTGGATGTGGTTGGTTATCACTCATTAAGAAATTGAATGTTATTAGAACTATTAATTTGTATATACTACTCATTATTAATTTAAATAACTTATAGCATTACAAAGAAAAATGTTTATCATCGTATATTGCATGTTAAAAGTATTATAAATTGTTAATATTAATAAAAAATTTTTTTGTACATAAATTTTCGATAAATTACATTAAAACTAAGTGTAAAAATTTACAAATAGTTGTTCATTTGTTTTAGAAATACTTATTCACTGAGAAATGAGTTTACATAACTTATCATTTTTGGCAAGATAAGTCAAAAAAAATTGAACATCATAATGCATAATCACAGCATTTTCAATCTAGCTTTTAAGTCAAGTTTCATGCTGTGCATGCTAGAAAGACGTATTATGTAAATATTTACCATAAACTAATGGACATCAGCCATAATTATATCTATAAAAAATAATAAATATAAATAATTACTTATATTTGTCATGAGAATTCATGGAGCAGAGATGAAGTGGTTGTGATTCAATTCTCATTTGCTTAGACAAAAAGTCAAATTTGATTAGTAGAAACCAATATACTAAGAGAGAAAAACAAAGATCTCAGGCTGCACTAATCTTCATTATATTTAAAGACTTCATATTTTATATGGCTGCGTGGGTGAGAAGATAAATAAAAAATAACGTTATTCGACTATCTTTCATTTAGATCAATTAAATTGGATTGTTAAAAAATCGAATACAAGCAACGTGAGAAATCAAAGTCTCATTTATTTTCCTTCAAGATGAGTGAGGTATAATATTTCAAAGAAAAATCGCCATGAACTGTATGAAAAAAGTTACCATGTCATAAGATAAATTATTTTATATACCTATCAGAAATGAATAAAATAAAATAATTTCAAAAGATGTATACATATGTCTAGCAGCAATGAGTGCTTAAAAAATTAGCAAATAATAATTCATATGAATAGTGTGTGCAACCCTACGTTGTATATTATCCATTTAAATAATTCGGAATGTTGACCTTTCGTATTTTTTAAATTCATTATTATGATATGTTCTGAATCATCACTTTTTTTAATATTCTGAATTGTGAACCGTTCTTTATAATTAATTTACTTAAAAGTAAGTTCGTGTCATTAAATTTTTATAACTTATAACTATAAGATTTGAAATTCCTTTTTTTTTCTCGAAAAAAAAACGGAATTTCTTTGATTGCGCTTACCGTAAAAATTTTTTTCTTAAATATAAACCTTCTAAGAATCAGTATTGTGAATGGAAAATTTTAAAATTATAGCATTTCTGTCAAAATAGTTGTTTAAATAATAATTTTTTTGACTTTAACAATTCATTAAATATATATTATGAGAATATGTTGTTTTTAATATTCATATAAAAATAAAGATTATATTATATAAAGTGTTCTGACACTTGACATTTCTATAAAATTTTCATCTTTATTAAACGATTCTAAAAAATTACCGGTTCAGAGTTATAATTTTTCGGAAAAAATTTAAAATTTTTCCGGAGAGTCGTTGTGTGGGTACCGATGGGAATCGCAACTTTGATTATTATTGGGCCAGTAAGTGATTCATTTTTCTTTCGACATCAAATAGTTGGGCTACCCTAATCATGTCTGAGTCTTGTGATTAATGTTGAAATACTGAGTTGTATTTCGCAATATATGTGTGAAATACATGAAATGTCTTGTAAATTATTTTTTTAATAATTTTTGAACATAATGTTACTAATTTTTTGTCACTATAAAATGCACAGCTGTTGGAGCATCCAATAATCCTTGTGCGGAAACTTATGCTGGTACTAAGCCATTTTCCGAGCCTAAAACTGTCGCATTGAGAGATTTCTTTTTGTCAATCGAGAATCTCCGAGTTTATCTTTCCTTCCACTCATACGGAAATTACATTATCTACCTGTGGAGTTACACTGCGGAGCATCCGGAAAACGAGCCCGAACTTGTAAGTATTGTGTTTGCATGAAATAATCGAATAAAGATAATATACACATCCAACCAACTTGTGATTTTAGAGGTGTGTCGGTGAGAAAGCAGAACTGGCACTTTCGAAAGTCCGTGGGACTCGCTTCACTGTCGGCTCCTCCATGGCCACTTTGTGTAAGTTTTTTTAATGCCTTTTTACAGTTCTTCACTCTTCCTCAATTCCAAGTGTGCGTGTAAGTATTCCTTGTGTGCGAGAATATTGTGCAAAGTTAGGTGATTTTTGAGTACTCACTTAATGGATTTTAGATCGTCAGTACTATGAGTTAAGAAATTTATTGTAAATTCTTGAAACAAGAAGAATCACAGTCTGAAAATTCCTTAGTTGTAAAATATGAAATTACCAGCATCGATATTCATAATTTCAAAACAAAGGTTAGAACAAACTTATCTAGTAATGTTAAAAATTGTTCATAAGTTATCAGAGGTTTCAAAGTACAACCAATTGAATAATCGACTCTCAGGTGTATACAGTTATTTTGAATCAATACGTGCGTCTTGGTAATTGTTTTTTAATGTCTCCAAGAACGCTTTGAACAAGAAAAAAAAATACGAAAAAGAGACAAAGTATGATGACCACCTAACTTTCGAAATGAAAAATAATAATCGATTTTCAGATGCATCGGCTGGCTCCTCTGATGACTGGGCAATGGCGGTGGCTGGCTCGAGTTTGGCGTACACCATCGAGCTGCCGTGCGGTTCCTGGCAGTTTGCGCCTCCACCGAGAGAAATCCTACCCGTGGGTCAGGAAGTCTTTGAGGCCCTCAAAGTCTTCGTTCAATATGCCGACGGAGAGATTTGCCGGGATGCAGCGAGTGAATAGTTTTAAGTCTTTTTTATACTAATTGTAAGTCAAGAGCATTGGAGCAGGTAATGGTGCAAGGAAAAAGTCTTTACGCACTATTGATTGAAATAGGGAAATGCATACGCAAAAATTTCACGTTTGCTGGCGGGCACTTCGTTCAGGATCCAAAGAATTTTTATACTATTTTAGAACAAAGTTCTTTATAGTGGGTTACGATGGGATATATATAAAACAGAAAGAGAGATAGAGAGAGAGAGAGAGAGAGAGTGAGAAAAGAGAAAGAGAACTTTTTCATTCGACATGCATACACACGACTCTCATAACCGTCCAAGCCCAAGGGCCACAATCACATAACCAATAGGAAACTGATGACAATATTAAAATATAAGGAAAAAAAAGTGAGAGTCCGAGTCCTACACGTTTTCAATGTTGTTTGCTCGGGCTTCCTCTCTTTTTTTTTCTCAACGTTCAGCCTTTGTGGCATATGCGCGTCTGAGGGTTGCTTATATAGTTGACGATTTCACCGCGCTCGGCGTGTACACATTGTAGAGTAAGGGTTATTACATAAAATTTTATCAATGCTATCGCATTTTTCTTTGTTATGAGCTCGAGAGGGTATATGTAAGCTTGGATGAATCCTGGGAGTGTACATTTGGATCAATTTTTGTTTTCAAGTGGTTTATCGTCGGCGTCAATGACTTCCACTGATGTGTTATATTCAAGTGTTGGAGTACATTCTATTGAATTGTAATGGTTTAACAGGTTATTGATTCAGCAATACAAGTCAGATAAATAATTTCTTATGACTTACGATAATGGAAGCCATAGAATATAATATTATGTTATCAATGTATTATGACATAAGGCTAGTATTAGAGCCAACACAACAGTATATGCACTGCTTTGGATATTTTTACAAGTCCGTTTTCTAGGTACAAGTGTCACTTAAAAATCTCTTAAATTAAAGAATTTTTATAACAGTATATTTTGTATATTCTTATAAGCGTGTAGCTGTCTAGGATTGTACGACCTTAATGAACTAATGGAATTTAAGAGGATAACAAGAAATTATTTTAAACCCATAAAATGAAATGTTATTATTGCGTGCATCCTTCTTCCTTACCTCAACTTTAGTTTTCTGCCTCTTCATAAATTTTTACTTTTTGAAAACACCTTGATAGATAGATATAAATGTATAAAGTAACTTACTATCAATGAGCTGATTTAAGTAAAAAAAAAAAAAATTTTGAAATTACTAAATAATTATGAATACACAGCCCTAATTTTTTTAAACCTATTAGGAATTTTCTAATAACAAAAGGTTAAGCCCATTTTCGAACATTAAAATTTTATCTATTTTTATTTTTAAATCAAGACATAGCATCTTGTAAGGAATTAAAACTTAATTGCGTACAGATACCCAAATTCACGCTTATCTCACTAATACGAAAATTCCAAGTGGCCATAAAATCGAACAAATTAAAATTCGAGTAATTAAACCAATGTTTATTAATAGCAGTAGAATATCTATCGACAAACAAGAACTAATGAGCTTCCCAACTTTTTATATACACTGGTGGGCGATACATCACGACTCCCTTAAAAGTCGACTGAAACTGTACATTAGCAAAATTATAAATAAAATGACACTATAATTTCGCGGGACCGCAAGTATCTTGCCAGACAGAGTACGAAGATTCATAAATATTTTCAATACGATTAAATGTATACTTTGACCTTGTACAAAATATACATGCACGTAGTAATAATTTTTACATGAAACCTTTTTATTCGTATAATTTTATGGAGAGGATTCACAACTGAAGTCATTAATTTAACACATTTTTTTAGCAATTTGTAAAGTGATTGCTAGCAGTTATTTTCTTTCTGCCCGATTCCTACTACCGTCTAGTGAGAAGTTACGACAGCAATACTCTGAATAAAGTACACAGAGGTCAAATTGGATACCTAGTCTTTAAAAATATTGACATTAGATCAGACAATATACAGCCAAAAATAAGGAGTAATAGCAGTGCATGCACCCGCACGTGCGTGTATATGTGTGTGTGGCTTAAGATCCACCAGTATATCGATTAATAATACTAATATTTTGATAACAGTCTTTACAACTAATATAGAGGAAAAAAGTCTTATTCAAGTTTGTAAGTAAACTAAGTAGAAATTGTTAAAAAAAAATTTTTGGTAATGTGTCTTTCTGTCGTCAACTGGCCTGTTAAAGACTTTTCAACTCGTGATTCCAATAAGTATGTGTTATTAATATCGGCTTACTGACGTATTAGAAAACACGGCAGTACTGTATGGCGTACAATATTAGTATCGTCCAACAAACGATGGAATCTTACGATAAGATCGTCAGTGATTAGGTGTTTTTGTGGAAACGTAATTAAGGTGGTATATGCTTTCCCAATCGCACAAAGACGTAAAATAACAAAGGAAGGATTGGTAATAACTAGCCTTAGGCTTTTTGATTACATAGTCATTAAACTTTTTCATTTAATTTTTAAATAACTGAAAGAGTCGTGCTTGTTTACCAAAAATTCGATCTTATTGGAGTACAAAGATCGTCTTAACTTTGTGCTTGTTTCATATTGGATTTACCTACCAGTAGCGCGAGGCGAGTGTTAGTGAGAAATCAGGAAAAGCGGGCCTTGTAGGTATGCCAACTACCAAAAAGGCCAGCTATAGCTCGATGCACTATCTTTTCGAGTTCTCGTGAATAATTGTATTATTTTCTCGAGCAGTTTTAAGAGAATGTGAAAAAAAAAAAAAAAAAAAAAATTGGAAAAGTAGAAGAACATTAGGAAAAAAAGCTGGTAGCTTTGACTTCTTCAGAAGTGGCATGAAAAAGTGTCGAAACACAAAACGCAGCAACACAGTGATAAAACTGCGCGCTTGCATTGTTTTTCTGTTATCACGCTCGCCCGCCGCAGTGATAATAGGCCGAGGTAGAGTAGGAAATTGAGAAAGAGGCTTCTCCAAACTCTCCGAGCGGCTAATCATTTGTGAGTGCGTGCGTACCTACATTGATAATTAAAAAATACTTATGCTTGGTGCAATTAGCCAGTCAATCAGTCATCTATCTATAGTGCGTTAGTGTTTAACGAGGTGAGTCGTTATCGCAGTACGCCCAACTTAGCGTAGCAACAGAAGCTTTAGTAACAAGTGACCAGTGCAGTGAAACGATTGTTATCCGTTACGACCTCAGGTGTAAACTTAGAAAAATGTCTTGTGCGGAAGCTAGTGAAGTGGTTTGCAAGAGTAGTGCCATCATCGAGCTGCTGAGATGCAAGCCAAAATCTCAACACCGACAGCAGCTACCTCATTATCCGCGCAACGGATATTTAAAAACTGTGATGGGTAGCGGTCTTGCATCTCCAAAATCATTCAAACTCACCGTGCTTGATTTTTATTTTAAAAACGGCAAGCGGAATGAGCGCGCAACCGCTCATAAATTTGATATTCATCGATATCAGCTACAGAAGTGGCTGCAAAAAGAAAAGACTCTTCGCGAGTCTTGTTCTAAGTTGGCCTCAAGCAGTGGAGTTATTGTTTTAACTCCATTGGCCTTGAGTCAAAAATTTGACAGACTGCAGATAAAATCTGCAAGCTCCTCGTCTTCGCTAAAGCGTGGACGTTCCGATGAGGACAGTGACGAGGAGCATACCCTCGTCCGTCCAAAGCGGATTTGCAGCAGTAGCTGTGGAACGGCCGCAACATACGATGTGGACCAGGGCGAGATACTGAAGGCTTCGTTGCCATTGAGTACAGCTGAGTCCGGTGCCCCGTCGCCCAACAGCCAAACGCTGAAAAAACTATCCAAAAGTGCAAAAAGTGACAGTCTTGCGTGCCAGAGGCCAGGCCTTAAAATTAAAATTCTTGATGTTAGTGCCATTAACAACAAGTTTTCTAGTAAGGCCAAGGCACGTAAGGTTGGCCTAACCCCCAAAAAATGGATGTTGGAAGACAATGACGTCAGAAAACTTGTCAACATCATAAATATAGACAAGTTCCAGCGGCCGGGACCAGTAGAAGAAACACAGGAGCCAGTCGTTGATTATGCGGATGCCTCCGCTGCTTGCCCGCCGACGCCACCCAACAACAGCTCTGATGGACCCGAGCCGGCTTACAGCTCTCCACCTGCTGTTGTGAGGTCGCGGAAGTGCCAACTGCCGTCCTGGTATTTACCGCCAGAACAAGACAGTGAAGTGTGCGAGGTGAAGCAAAAGAAAGATTTTGAAGGACATTAACAACCTTTGTTGCGGGGTATGCGTGTGTATATATGTGTGTATGTAAAACTTTATTAAGCCATGCTATATAACCACGTATGGCTTCAAAGATTACTATACTTAGCAATATTTTTAAGTTTACTTGAAATTTGTATGCATAAGAAAAAATAATCTATTTACATTTATTATTATTATTATTTTTATTATTATTATTATTTTTAATTTTTATACACTTTTAACGAAATTGAAATCGATTTTAACTTTTACTGCGTGTTTTGGTACAAATTGAAACAAAACAATTTTTTAATACTTATTTTCAATTCTTACTTATATTTAACAATTAAAATGTATTTTAATTTATGTTCGTTAAAAATTTTCTGATTTATGTAAATTTAACATGAAATACAATGTAAGATGATATTTATTTTATAAAACTATCTTTAATAATAAGATCATTCCTGTATAAAGTAACTACGTTAAACTGTACAAAATAAAACTTTTGTTAATGACTACTATTTCATTTACTACATCGAATCCATTTTTTTTCTACATCCATTTCAGACCTCTTGAGTATCAAGAAGGATTTTTTATAGTTATAATTAAACCGAGTGAAACTGAACCCGCCGAAAAAGTTGAGACTATTTTTTTCCTAACATAGCTGATTAAAAAATTCTTGAATAATTTAATGCATGTTATCAGCTTATCTGTCTCGTCTGGCAAGGCGGGCGACACAGGTGGTGTGAGAAGTTGAGCACAGGGCAAGGTATAGGTGTTAATAACCTAACTACTGCGCAGACATTAATTACTGCTCACTCGACAGTAATTGAAAAAAAAAAAAAAAAAATATATACTGGAAAATTTGCGTGCTAAAATATTGTAACATGTTGAGTGACTCTTAACGAATCTATCAATTGATTGGTGTAATTGTACTGTGCAGTTTCATGAGCTAAATTGAAAATAAGTGTTAGCAACACTAGAGAAAAAGCAAAATAAAATGCAACTTGTACTTTTTTTCAGCATCTCATTGCTCAGCCAAAGTAAACATTGCTTAGTATTTACATAGAACGTAAAAATTACTCTCATTTTTTACAATGTCTTTATTGGTCCTTGAATATTCTAAGTATTGCCTAGCTTTTGAGTACTTTCAGCTCTACGTTTATCATTGTTACTTCCAGGACATGATAGTTTCATGAAAAGCTCTACCCATCAGCCGTGCAGCCGATGCGATTGACTGTTAGGTATAGGAGTAATTCGCACTTTAACCAAACAATCCGCACTATTCTGTTTAGCTAAGTTTTATGTAATTTAGTAAAAATTTATAATTAATAATTAAATATTATTTGTAGTTTTATTTCAAAATAGGTGTTATCAGATGCTTTTAAAAGACTTAAAAAAAATTTTTTTTAAGTAGAGTAACTGGAATATCTCAATAAATTTTGTAGTCACGATTAAACTTATTGCGTGAATTCAAACTTTGTCCCACAGCCCTCGCTATTGTGCATGATGACGTCAGAAGTGAAAATACCTTTCCGAGAGTGGTCAAAATCTAAACCAGCCGCCACTCTCACCAGAATTAAGGAACATTGTAAATTGTCGAGATTTGATTTTGTTGTTGTCATATTTGATTTTAGTGAACAGTTTTGTTGGTGTTTAAAAAGTGCATTATATTTTATATATAAAAAGTTGTTGACCCTAAGTGCCATTTGCGGCAAGATTAAAACGCATCTTATATCAAAAAATCGATCAAAAAAATACAAAAAATCAAAACTAAGCCACAACTTTTCCCAGTTATTTTTTTTTACAATAATTTATTTAAAAATTAAAGTTCCGGCAATTTTTGGATTTAGTAAGGTAAAAAATGACTTTTCCATACCGATCATCTAACGTTTATCTAAGGCTGTAGTCACATGGAGCGCTATAGAGCGTGCAGGGTAGAATTGTCCCCGTAAGCGGCTGTGTTGAGTCTATTGTGCTGCAGGATAGCCCTATTGCGCAGCGCAATTGACGTAACACAGTCGCTTACGGGCCTGCACCATAATATCTATAATGTTGGTGGACGACAGCTCTGCGCTTTGACAGTTTTGTGTTTATGTACACCCTTCAAATTTCCTGTGTCGGCAGATATGAAAAAACAAAACGTCAGTTTCAGTGCATGTAAGTGTACATCTGTCAAAAGGTGATAGAAGACTCTGAAAATTTTCAGAGCATTAATCCGTAGTGCAGTATAAAGTTATTCTTTCTCATCTGAAAAAAAGTGGTTGTGCAAAGTGCCTCTCAAAGATTTCACAATGGTCGAAGGTATCATGTGAGCCATCGTGGAAAACGGGGAAATGTGTTGTAAGTTTTTCCTTTCATCTTTTACAGTTTAACTTACAAAAAGTGTGTCTTGATATTTTAATTTATTTGTTAATGTTTTATTTAAAAAAAAAAAAAAAAAAAAAAAAATTTGAAAAATTTTTTTTTTGTTAAAGAGATTATCACTCTTCCCATAACTCATCAAAAAGCTAAGACTAGGGTCTGGCCAAACAAGCCTTTTATCAGCGCCAGGGCATCGGCAGGCTTAAATATTTATATGTGTAGTATCATGTATCTATTGTATAGTACTACAATAGAGGTTATAGTATGTTTGTGAAGCTAAAACTAGCCTCAAACCTATACAGCCTCACCAATAACCAATATCGGGACTGAGGGGCCCCAGAGATAAGACAGCACACAATTCCAGTGAGTTTTCTGACCATATAAGAATCATTTTCGTCACTTCCACACACAATTCCAAAATAGTCCTCTAAGCCGTAAAAAAACGCCAGGCTTGGAAAACACTAAGTTTTCTCTCTATACGTATGCACGCGTATACTAAAAAAAATATAAAAAAATTAGTATTTTTTTCAATCAATTGCGCAACTTTAAAACTAAAAACAGTATATTTTCATCACTCCCACACACAATTACAAAAAAATTCTCTAAGCCGTTAAAGGTCGACAGGTTTGGAAATCACTGACTTTTCCATCGACACGTATGTCCACGTATACTAAGAAAATTAGAAAAAATTTGTAATTTATTTTCATTTATTGTGTCACTTTTTAACCGTTTGAAAAATATTTCTATCACTCCCACACAATTCCAGTAAGTTTTCCAAGCCGCGAGAGACCGCTGGGCCTGGAAAACTCTGAGTTTTCCGTTGATACATGTGCACGCGTCCAATAAAAAAATTAGAAAATTCCGCCACTTTATAAAAAGTTAAAAAGGTTTGGAAAAAGCTAAGTTTTTCGTCGACACATGCCTACGTATACTAAAAAAATTTGAAAAAATTTGTAATTTTTTTTTCATTTCTTATGTCACTTTATAAACGTATGAAAAATATTGCGATTACTCCCACACACAATTCCAGTTAGTTTTCCAAGCAGCAAGAGACCGCTGGGCCTGGTAAACTCTGAGTTTTCCATTAATACGTGTGCACGCATCCAATAAAAAAATTAAAAATAATTTGTAAATTTTTTTTAACAAAGGGCGCCAATTCATAAAAAGGTTGACAGGTTTAGAAAACGCTGAGTTTTCCGTCGACACGTATGCCCACGTAAACTAAAAAAATTAGAAAAAATTAGTAACTTTTTTTTCATTCATTGTGTCACTTTTTAACTGTTTGAAAAATATTTCTAATACTCCCACATAAAATTCCAGTAATTTTTTTAAGCCACGAGAGGCCACTGGGCCTGGTAAACTCTGAGTTTTCCATTGATACGTGTGAACGTGTCCAATAAAAAAATTAGAAAATTGCGCAACTTTATAAAAAGTTGAAAAGATTTGGAAAAAGCTAAGTTTTCCGTCGACACATGCCCACGTATACTAATAAAAATTGGAAAAATTTGTAATTTTTTTTTCCATTTACTGCGTCGCTTAATAACCTTAGAAATTTTTCTATCTTTCCCACACACACTTCCAGTAAGTCTTTTAAACCGCGATAGGCTACTGGGCCTAGAAAACTATGAGTTTTCCGTCGATACGTGTTAACGCGTCCAATAAAAAAATTAGAAAATTGCGCCACTTTATAAAAAGTTAAGAAGATTTGGAAAAAGCTAATTTTTCCGTCGACACATATGCCCACGTATACTAAAAAAATTAGAAAAATATTGTAATTTTTTTTTTCATTTACTGCGTCGCTTAATAACCTTAAAAATTTTTCTATCTTTTCCACACACTATTTCAGTAAGTCTTTCAAGCCGCGATAGGCTACTGGGCCTAGAAAACTATGAGTCTTCCGTCGATACGTGTGCACGCGTCCAATGAAAAAATTAGAAAATTGTGCCACTTTGTAAAAAGTTAAGAAGGTTTGGAAAAAGCTTAGTTTTCCGTCGACACATATGCCCACGTATACTAATAAAATTTGAAAAAATTTGTATTTTTTATTATCCATTGCGTCACTTTATAACCATATGTCACTCTACAATACTGGCCAAGGCCTGCCTTGGCCAACTGTCCAGAGCCTGGTGTTTAGCTGCGGCCGTTTAGCAGTCAATACTAGTCGGTATTGTATCAGTATCCTGCAGCAGTCTTAACTACTACATTAGTAGCCAAAACAAAATGCAATTTTTGTGTTTTTAAGAAAATTTTTGTATATTTTATCTAAATGGTTTTTAATTCTTATGTTATACAAATATCAATTATTTGACGCTCTCGCAAATAATATTTGAGGGTATTTTGTGTACTAAAAATTTTTTTAATTATTATATTATAGACATATCAAGTGTGCAACAAACATGTGCAAAGGAACCGCAAAATTAACAAACGGACATATATTTCAACAAAAAAATGCTCACTCGTCTAATTGTGTCTCACATGATCTAGAAGGAGATATAATACAATTCAGAGAAGCAATAAAAAATAAATTGAGTGTAGAATTATTGTGGCGCCCTCTTCGTGAGATATTTAACGATGTCTCTACCTCAATTGAGTAAGCATATTCTTCAAGTGATTGATATACCTAGTAGTTTTAATGGCTATAGGTCTCAAAGTCATCTGAGCCTTTTTTATACTACAATATAATAATTTCCATACAATCAACAAAAAATATACTGTCTGTATGTGTTAGAGCTGCATCTCAACTGTATTATATAGTATTCGGATAAGAATAGTATCAGAATAAACGAATAAAAAAAACAAAAGAAAAACCATAAAAAAAGTATGATTTAATAAAATTTAATTAGTGACCCCCATCTATACAAAAATATGTTAAGCTGCAGAATTTAACAATTTTTTTTCAGAAAGTACGTATGGAAAAAGATCTGGGTAAAATGTATACAGACATAAAATCTTCTTAAAAAGAACGTAATTTTTTTCAGAGTTATCTAACATGTAATTATTTTTTGCCTAAATAATGGTAAGAAACATACAATCATGTTTTGAAAACTTAAAAAACGTTAGGGCATTCATAGACTGTACTAAAGTAGCATTCAATGACCGAAAAATTAGTGCTGTCTTATTGTTACTTACTCCCTGTATAATATTGGCTGTGTCTAACCTTTCAAATCTTCCAAATAAGCATACCTATATTTCTTCTGGCTTAGATAATATATGTTTTTAATTGTATAACTTATATAAGACAACACTATTTTAAATATACCATACACTGCTTGGGTAAACGCAGATAAATTCTTTTTATAGTAAAACGTGTACATTTTATTATATTAAATATTTATTTTATTATACATTGTTTTATCTGTTGAAACTAAATTTGGTGATGGTCACGAAGTGTAACCACCACTTAACGCCCTCGGACCAAACTTTGCTCACACTTTGTGTCCACATCCGGAAAAGTGCTTTAAGCCTAGGGGTTATAGATACTGAGCGCAAAATAGTACATTCCACCCTCGGTAAAAAATAAAATATACGTAACTCAGGCACAAACATCACCGCGCTCTTTGGGCCCTCATGTATGTACTTTGTGCCCTAGAAAAAAAATAAAAATACGAAATATCTAAAAAAAGGTTATTTAATTGTATCTGCAGCAAATGTTAATATACCTAGCATACATCATAGCATATCTTATATAGTGATTTGATAAGTCTACTGCCACTTTTGACAATTTTTTAACTTCCGGAAATATTGAAATCATCAAAAAAAGAAAATATGAAAACATCTGAAAAACACGTTTTTTCATTAGATCTTTAACAAAACTCAGTATTCCCAGCTCAAATCGTGGATTATTATAAATAATAGTTTAAAAAATCTAATGCAATTTTGTGACATTTTGTTAACTCCCGGAAGTATTGAAAACATCAAAAAAAGTAAATATAATAGCATCCGGAAAAAACGATCATTTAATTATATATCCTGAAAAAGTTAATACATCCAGCTAAAATATTGGCTTATCATTAATATTAGTTTGATAAGTTAATTGCAGTTTTATGCTGATTTTTAATATTATGTTAAATTTTTGCATTTTAATTTACTTGTTATAAAACTTTTTTTTAAATTAAATGTAGACACCAAGTTGCTGCCCAGTACATCACTTACATAAGTATGAAAGAGTCAATGAAAAGATGGCAGAAAGTGTCTTTTCCAGGAAGCCCACCTACCATTAGAGAACTGAATGATAAATTAAATGATGTAAATAATAGTCACCTACGAAATCTTGGAACCTCATCCATGACCTGCACCCTTGTTACCCAAAATGGACACGGTCATTTAGTTTTTTATGACCACGACTTTTTGACAACAAAATTTAATTATGTGCAACAGTTATTCATAGATGCAACATATCAAATTGTTCCTCGTTTAGATGATGCTTATCAAATATTAACAATAATGGAAATAAAAGATGGGCATGTAAGTCATTTGTTTTACAAAAGTTAATATTTCTGTTAAAAAATATGCTTGCACACATACAATTAAAAAAAAAGAACTTAAGTAGAAATTATTGCACTCATCTAATTACACAGCCATACAAAAAAAAAATTTAGTCTGGTGGTCTTACTACGCATACTATAAGTTTTTTGTGTTGCTGAATCTCAATCTGAGGTTGATTTCACTCCAGCACATCAAGTTCTTGACATAACCTTAAAAAACACTATAAGATCCACTAAAACCATATAAAAGAATAAACCATGTATAAAAACAAATATGTAAGAAATTTAAAAATTAAAATATGTAAATAAATACAACTAAATATAAATATAAATTAACTCAATTAATTGAATATATATATATAAATTAACAAATATGTGCATAAATAAATGAATGAATTCAATGATATTAAGTTAAAGCTTTAGTCAGTCGAATATCATCATTGATGACTTTCCATAGAGAACTTACGTCAAACTTTGGGCATACAATATGACAGAATACATCGTACTGTCCAAGTCACCAACCAATGTAGAGCAGCGGTTGTATGATAACGACGCCTGCGGGCTCACTTTCCCACCCTGACCATTCGCCGATACTGAGGATCCGATCCTCTGTATCGTTAAACGATAGCATGGGAGAGTATACCGAGAGAAATATGGAAGTCCTAGAACTTTAAGTTTATATAATCAGTGATCCTGAAAGCATATAGTATACATAGTCAGACCCCCAGACTGGAAAAACTTTTTTAAATGATTTTAGTAAATGTTAAAGTGTTTTTAGAGGTTTTGTCAGAAACGTGATGTGCTGGCGTGAAATTGTCCTCGGATTAAGATTCGGCAACCCCAAAAACACATAGACAGCATAGTTAGACCATCTGGCCAAAATTTTTTTTGTGTGGCTGTGTTATTTATAAAATGTTAATAATAAAAAATGAGAAGGAAATCTAGGACTGTCATAATATTTATCTTTTTAATACATTTTTTTTTACCTAACAATAGTAACAATACTTTTTCATTTTGTAGGAGAAATTTTAGTGTACATAATAAATCTTAACATCTTATTTTCGATAGTTAAAGAATAATATTAATATCTTACTAACCCAATTTCCTTAAATCATATTGTTATCCGAGGTTATCGTTCTATAAAGTTCATTTCCCTATCATTTTAAACTCCATCCTATTTTTTTTTTTTTTTTTTAGATTATAATGTACGTTCAAAAATATATAAATAAAAATATCAATTAGTCAAACAGATCTAAGCCAGTTAAATAGATATTACCAATAATTTTTTAGGCAATACCGTTGGCATCGTGTATAATGTCAGACAAAAGCCAGCAGTCTTACAAATGCGTGATTAATGTAATTGCAAATGCATTGCCAAACAAATTGAACGTAATATCAGTAATGACTGACTTTGAGCAAGCATTACGTAATGCATGTAAAAGCAATTTTGCAAGAGCACACAGCGCCGGCTGCAATTTTCATTACGACAGTGTGGGTAAATATTATATTATATCTGGCATTGAATAACATAATAATAGTTTTTTGATACAATGCGATTTTCTGGACCTTTAAGCGTTTACTGCGTACTCTTGGTCTGAAAAGTAGGATTCATCACATAAGTGTTTTCCAACCGGAACTAACTATGTTCCCTTTAACTATAAAATAACACTGGTAGTGATGACTTCAATGTAATGAAAACTCAAATTTCATATCATGGACGCAAAGTAAGAAAATCTGGCCCGTGGGGGTTTTTGTATATTTGTGCCTAAAGTGCGAATAATGTTTTTGTTTGAAGAGGCGTAAAGTCTTACTTTGTGCTTGTCGAAACACTTTTCACCAGCTAATCATTTTGCACCCGTGGGTGGATAAGTATTTTCAGCCCAGGAAGTCCGTAAATTACTTTATTCTTCATTAGAGATTTTTGAGAGGCTGATGTGCCCTCATTAATAAAAATAGGGTTCATCACTCATGTGCATCCGACTAGGGCGCTTCTAACAGCCCCTCGGACTTTTATTGATCCTATAGAAAAAGTGATCGTAATTCGCTGTGTGCAAGTTCAATGCTGCCCGCTTTTTACCAGATTTTTTATGTTAAGTTAAATGGGAGAGAATAAGTTCACGCGTTCTACTGGCAGATTTGCCAAACGATTCCATAAGACTACTTGTAAAAGTGACCAGTGGTGCCAGCCCTCCCCTTCACCAACTTGCACTCAGCGAATATGTTCCACGATGACGATTCGAAAAATAATGCACACTACAGAATATATATTGGATCAACATGGTGGCAGCCTATAGTGAAAACTGACATTTATTCTGATCACATCTTTTATCATCATTACGGGTACAAAAAATGGCAAAAATTAACAAATGGCTAAATATATGCAAAACGTAGTGTTTTGCATGTAAGGCACGACCAATCTATGAGGTATCAGAGCAAAATGTGTTACTTAAATAACAGATTTTAATTTTGATATTATTTCGTTATCATATGCAACTAAGTAAACTCAATAAAATTGATAACATACATACATACGTTAACGCATACACTACATGAACAACTCAGATCACCCTCATGCCAGGTTCAAAGTTTGTTTTGTACTAAAAATAGACTTGATCGTGCCTAAAAATGCAAAGTGTAGAAAATAGGTAAAATAATTATATCAATACATTCTGTTCATTTAATGATGCCCAATTCATCCTATATAAAAATTTTTGAATTGATATTGAAATTAAAAAATTTTCTAGGACACTCAGTATAACAGCGAGAGTTTCTAACTTACACCTTGGTTTTCTTTTACAATCACGTAATGTAACTTTTAAGCTCAAATTATCAATGGATTATGATGAATTTTTGCATTAATGATTTCATGGATTACTTGTTTCTTGTCCTTTCTTATTATTTTTGTGTCAATAAAATCGTAAAATTATTAACGATTATTTTTTTTTACGCTAGAAACTCCTATTAATTGCAATTGTACTTAAAGTCACAAAAGTTAAATATTTTTAAAAATTTCCCAAATATGTTTATGAAATGTTTGGAGACCTTGAGAATGACCTTTATTTTTCAGGTTTTATTCCGTAAAATAAAGAGGTTAAAACTGACTGATTATGTTCGAGATAATGATGAAGCAAATACTTTCATAAAAAATATTCTAGGACTAGCCCTATGCCCTCCAGAAAGTATAATAGAATTATTTTATAACTTGAAATCAAAACTAAGCCTTTCAACAAAAAGGAGAATGCAAAATTTCTTAAATTACTATGAACAATATTGGTTGAATATCGTTAAACCTCATGGATTTTCTGTATATGGATTAACAAGACGTACTAACAACATTAGCGAGTCCTATAACGCCCAACTGAAACACAAAATTGGCATTCATCCTTGTGTTTAGGATTTTTATTGTAAGTTATTATAAAATTATATTTGAATTTTTGTTTGTAAAAAGTATTTGATAGAAATATTTTATTAATATGTAATATCAGAATTATCAAAATTATTCTCCCAATTACAAAATTCATAAATTGTTTTAATTGTTTCTAAATAGTGTTTCACATAACACGTACAAAAAATTAATAGTTTTCACTAAATATTTTGAAAACTGTAAGTCGTATGAAAAAAATGATATACATAAATTTTATAGCCTAACTAATTATGTACAGTTTAAATAAAAGTTTGTGTTGTGACCGATAGTTAAACAAGCAATTCCCAAATTTGGCTTATGGATGTGTAATTCTACTAGTTTAATCTCCATATTTATTAGCGTACTACTTTCTTCCTCTACCAACTATTACCTCCTTTAACAACCTTATTTTTTACACAATTTTTACTTAAAGTTAATTATCCCTTTGATAAACATTTAACATTTCACAAAAATCATTTTTTTCTAAGGTTTTATAAAAATACATCTGCACATAAAGTAATAGATCCATATAATAATTATCTTACTTATTTTACTCCTTTTACTTTTTTTTACTCTGGTGCTCCAGCATTTTCACTTTCTTTTTCTTTTTAATTACCCTATTTGACTCTAGCTTTTTAGAGTCAGTACTTTTATCTCTCATTCTCTTTTCTGTAAAGCTCCTCTTATGAATGTATTTATTTTATGATATTAAACAAAAATACAAGTTTAATTATCTAGTTTCCTAGTCTGAACAAAAAAGTTACAGAACTCCGACTAATCGATGCACTTTTGTCTGCTATACAATTACGATGCATGTGGAGCAGACGAGATCATTATTGTGATACTTCTAACATTTATTAATTAATGAATGCTGACAAAATCTCATGTTATGACTGACTTGTATAGATAAGTCATGACTCCTATAAAAATTATAACATTTATTCCTCTATAAATTCTATTGTTCAAGATATTTTATGAGAACAAAATATGATATTGTCTTTGGTTAAGTAGTGTACCTTTAGATAAAACGCTTTTTCCACAATGATCGTTGGCAGAAATTCTCTTATCCCTTCCATCTTTATTCTCAGAGTGGACGATTAATCATACTCAGATTTATGTATATTATTTTTTTGATAAATTTTTTTTTGGTGAGTAATTTTAATTACGTGCATGTCCTGTATACTATATAATTAAAGCATTTAAATATTTTGTCTCATTACTAAAAAAAATTTATTATTTGAATAAATAAAACATAACACTCATAAAAATAAAAGAAATCTTTTTTCAAAAATACATTAAAATCATTTATATAATTTTGGCAAAAATTATGAAATAACAAAAAATTGCAAGAGCTGATGTTGCGAGACTCGAGCAAGGCTTAAAAATTAGTAGACATCCTTGTTATTCAACAATATACAAACACAAAAGATCACAACGGGATTTGTATTTTGTAATAGAATAATTTAATTTATATGAAAATTTATAACATATTTTACATAAACGTAATGAGAAAATAATGAAATCTAAGTTATTTATAAAAAATATGAACACTTTTAGCATGGAGACGATTGCATAACAAAGAAATAACCTTGGATAGTTTTTTGGTTATTGCTTCTAATCTTAAAGGTGATCTATGCTGTGGTAATCTTGCCGACAAAATAAATAACCAGGTCTTAGACATGAGTGAAGCAGACGAAAATGGTCGTGAATAAGTTAAATGCCTGGATGAATTTAGATTGGGTAAAAATTTGAGTATTATTTTCTACTACTAACGTTCATGTGTTAGCATGAAAAAAAAATATTATTGGGGTCTGTTTTAAGAATTAACAAATGATAAAGTTTATGCGCATTATGTAGAGATCAATCATTTTTTAATTATTATTGTGTTATGTAAGAACATGAAATATTTTTCTATAGAAAATTTAAAAAATATATTTTTTTTTTTATAAATAAATGGTATATAAGGTAAAATAATATTAGGCAAATAAGAGCGTTAAGTAACATCATACTATTTATTAGGCAATTTAAAACTTTTAGATTATTCATACCAAAAAAATTATTTTAAATACACAGATATAAATATTGATTATGATATCTCCGTTTTCCAAAATGATAATGAAGATAATAATACTGATGTTGAAAGTATTGATGATTTAAATGAAAATGAATCTAATTCAAGTGACGAGCCCCAAGATAATAGTAAGAAAACAAACGTCTTTAAATCAATTAATAAATTTTAAATTTTTTGTATAGTTACTCTAAATTTTTAATAATTAATAACTAATACATTTTCAGAAAGATTTCTTAATCTTACATTTTTCATGTGCGAAAAAATTGTTCATTTTTTTATTGAATTTTTTAAGAATTACGGAAAAAATTATTTCGTCAAAATAAAAATTGACTTTATTTATTTACTTAACTTTACATGAAGAAATGACAATGACTTATTTAATTTTTTGGTTATAGGCTTCTATTGTTTCTAAAAAAATTTTATGACCATCAATTTTTTAATTATTTAATTTTTATTAAAACAGACCCTTTGATAAATCCATGATTTTATTGTTTATAACACGTAAATGACAATGTTATGTAAACAACCTTTTTTTACAAGAAAACTTTAGATCAACGTAGAAAAAATACCTTGTCAAGTAAAACGGAACCGAGAAAATGATTTAAAATCAATAAAGTATACTAATATCGTGTAAGAATTATCAATTCCACAAGCTGCCATGTGAAAATGAGATTGTAGTTAATTAAAATAGAATCGTCTTCATAATACCTAATGCTTTAAATGCTGGAAAATTTAGTTCCAAATTTTGGCGTTGGCAGTGCCACCTGAGATGTGCTTACAGTAAAAATCCTATACCTTTTGTTTACTTTTTATGCTTATATTTATATGGTAAAATAAATTCTTTTTTACGCCTATGAAAACTAAATTAATAGATACAATATAAATTATTATCTCTTTCTGATTAACTGTAATATGGTTTGATATTTAGCTAGAATAATATTAAGTAAAGACAATGTATAGTGGAAAAATAATTTATCTGAAAACAGTGTTTTTGTTGTCAAATTTTTTTATCAGCATTCATATGCACATATTTAGAAGGAAAAAGCTTTGCCTATAAGAATTAGTGCTAAAAATGTAGTTGGTATGATGATAATTTGTTTTCTATTACAGTTAAGTTGTACTAAACGGTCTTATGTTCAAAAGGAAAAGTTAGCGGAATAATTAGATAGGTAGTCGTAAATTTCTGGTCTTTTAAAAAAGAAATAAAAACATTTTTGAATCTTGGAATTTGAAAAAATTGAACATTGTTATGTAAAAATTAAATTGAATATATATTACCTATAGTGACGAGTTATCAATCATTCTGAGTAGAATAATCTTGCTTCGTAAATCTTCTTGAGTAGCATAAAACAGCTGCATCGTTACAAAGTTTTAGCAGTATCTTTGTGGTTCTTTTGCTTCAACAGCAACAATTAAGACTTTAGTAAAGTTGTCAATTTTGTCTGATTCTGTCCATGATATTTGTTTGTGTGATTCGTACTATTTATTATTCTGTTAACACTAGTAAATAATGTTTTTCTATTGTTCGTTTGTAAAACATTGATTTTGCTATTAAAAATTTTAAAATTATTACATTATTGTAAGTTATACAGTTCCAAAGAAAAAGTTTTTTCTGAAGCGATCATAACAATTTACATTTCAAAATTAAAATTCATGGAACTGTATAAAGGATCAGGAATAAATTCGTATATGGTTATAATAATTGTCAATTATGTATAATTGCACTATTATAACAGTTCTTATATTATATACGTACTTACGAGGTTAATTTTTTTTCGGAATCCGTATGCGATAACAGATTCAATCCACACTATTCAATAAAGAAGTAAATTGTACAGGAAAAAGAGATAAAACATTATTCATCTCAATCATTGTAGATCACTGTATACTTAATAGTATATTCACAACCTCACTTGTATAAGGAAAAAATATTTGACAGCAAACGGTATAGTCCATGGCTATCTATTGCATCAAAAAAAGATTTTTGACATACAATCATTTTTTTATTGCTGAGAAAATCTTAATCTTTAGAATATTTTCAGATAAACGTTGAAATCTGCTATGATATTAACTTTCATTCATTTTACGTAATCCTGAGTGTTCCTAGTGCTGTATTCTAAATAATTTGTTGACTCTACTCTTAACATTCATATGTTGGAAGCAAACACATTGATTTGTTTATTTTTTTCACCCAACAATTTCATTCTATATATATCTGAGGATTATAGGTATGTTACAATTTACAATCCCACAAAATGCGTTTCAAACTATTTTAGATCCCAGAAAATAGTAAATAAAATATCTAGGATCCCAGAAATACATTTCTAGGATCCATTGATAATGCAATATATATTCCTAGGATCCCAGAAAAAAAAAGTTTCAGAATACATCAATCAGCAAATATATATACATGAGTCAACGAATATCAATTTAATTATTAGCATAACCTATTAATTATTTTTTAACGTATACATAACATAGAAATTTTTTTTTTTATTCTCAAGAGGCGTAGACTATCCTCTAAAACACATTCTTGACAAGGCACTCTGCAACCGGTTGGCCACCACATTGCAAAAGATATAAGAGCACAGAGGTGCTAGCAGATGTCTTAGTGCGACTTTCGTAATTTTACTCACTACTTTTTATTATGCAACGTAATATCTATGTTTTCTCACTGTTCTGGTCAAATTAACAAGGTTTTTTTTTCTGTTAATTTAAAGTTTTTCGGTTTAAGAATTTTTTTAAATTTGTTGCCATTAATGTATAATAAACAAGAAATAATGGACTTGCAAAATGGTCTATTGAGTAGAACATTTTACAACAAAAAGATTCAAGTAAAATTTCTATCAGAGTAATTGAAGCTATGATACAGGCTAATAATTATATAAGCTAATAATAAAGCTAACTTCTGATTTAGACAAAGCTATTTCTCCAATATTCCTGGAAAATATATGTAAAAAAATGATCAATTCTTTATCTACTAAAAAACGTAAGATAAAATCTTATGATAAGATGAAATCTTTTTTTTTTTTTTTTTTTTATCAATATGCTAAACGTAGAATTTTTTTTTTTCTTATTAAGTAACATATTAAATAACATAGTCTAATATCTTAAGAATTTTTGTTATTATTAAAAAAAAAAAAAAATGATAATAATAGTTTGTAAGATGAACAAAACAACCATACAGCTTTAGGAAGTGAAGGTGAATTGTTAAGAGTGATCTCTCATGAAACAAGGCATCGATCACGCTCACCATTACGAGGACAAGTAACAGGTTATAATAACAAATGTATTATGTATAATATCTAGAAATAAAATAATTAAATATTTAAAAAATTTTTAATTGTTTCATCAGAAATTTTTTTACATTTTCTTTTCTAAAATCTGTGAAATATTAAAAAAGTGATAATTATTTGTTTTACTCTGTTAAAAAATTTTAAGAAAACATTCTTAAGTACATGAAAATCAGATCAAATAATTATAACTTACTTAAAAACCATAAAATCATGTATTTAAGTTATAGTTTTTCTTATATTCATATCTAAACAACTAACAGATTATTTTTGTTAAAATAAATAACTGATACTTAAATTTAAAAATTATAAAATGTGAAATAAAAAACAATAATAATAATTTTATTTTTATGTTTTTTTTATGATATAAATTAATAACGTTATCATCACAATTACTTTCACGAGAAGAACGGAAAGGTATAAATGCTAACATTTTATTGGACATTTTAAATACATGTACCATAAAAGCACAAGACAAAATAGATGAGTAAAATGTACATACACACACTTGAAAAAGTATACGCAAAAACCGTTCAAAAAGTTTGTATGGCGCCAAAAAAAAATTATTTTTAAATAACAATGAAACAGACTTAAATCTCACATTTATATATCAAGATAACTATGTAAAATATGAAGCAATTTTTTTTTTTTTTATGTTGATGCTAAAAAACAACCAGCATAAATGACAGTTTTCAAAATTTTAAAACATAATCATTGGTATGATTGTTTTTAAATAGTCATTTTTAAGGTGCACTCGCGCATAAAAAAAAAATTATTAAAATTTGTTACTTGCACAATAGGAGTTAATATAATTAAAAAAAGAAAAAAATTGCAGACATCGTTTTCACGTCATATATATAATTATCATTACAGAATTATTATTATAGATGATTTTAAAAGAATATTATTACTGAAAATTATATAATTATACAATGTAAACGTAATGTTACATTTTTTTTAATGTAGACCTTATCAATTAAAATGTAAAATATTACAAAAGAAGTGTCTAAAACTAAGAATTGATAAATTTTGAAATAATATTACTATTTTCGAGAAATCAATTATTATACTTTAAATCTCATTTAAAATATTTTTATGTTAAAAATTATTTTAGTGAATTTTATTTTTCATTTCTATAAATGTTAATATTGTAAAAATAATAGTTTTTGTTGGATAAGTTCTATCGTCCCTGGGGCTATTTTGCAGCCCATAAGGTAGCCACGGAGCAATAGCGCTTATGTTTTACATCTTATTTTTTCTATCAAGGGCACACCAGATCATTAACAATACTCAATATTAAAGAATTAAATTTATACACTTTTCAAGAAAATAAATACATTTAATTTCCTGTTCTGTCAAGATAATACCAAAAAGTACAAATGTCTTTTTATAAGACATGTATATGCTAAGTTTTTTAAAATGACATTATGTTTTTAGATGAATTAATCAGTTCAAGACAACTTAGACCATCAACTGAAGTATTGGACATAAACTCTTCTTATCAACGACCCACTTTACAGCCAAGATCTTCCGTTCAACCAATTGGTTAACAATTATCATTACTTATACATTATGTTAAATTGTTTATTTTGAGAAAAACTGGAAACTCGCCATTTTAGAATATTTAATTCTAAAGAATTTGAAAAATAGTTGATTTTCATATAAAAAAATTTTTCAACGTTTTTATATAAATGTGTATATGCATACTTATGTAAATGATCATATTTTGCTATGAGATAAACTAAATTAATTTTAAAAAACAGATTTTCTTTCAGTGAGCAAATATGCGGCAGAAACAACAACTATTTTTTATGCACAAGTTTACCTATATACATGCACCTATATCTTTTTTATAGACCGCAAAATTGTTTTTCGTCATGGGCCTCAAGTGGAACTTTTTTGCCCACTTGATGCAAAGTAATCACAATTTTTTCAAAACAGAATTTTTTTGTGATGTAGAAAAAGTAAAATAAATATAATGAGTGATAATCATTTTTTTTCTAGCACTGTGAAGCTAGTTAGTGTTTTCCACATTTTTTTGTGAGGAAAATTAAAGATTCCATATGTATATTAAAAGTGTATTGATAATACTAGAATTCATTACACCAGTTTTTTTTTTTTTTTTTTTTTTTTTTTTTTTTTTTTTTTTTTTTTTTTTTTTTTTTTTTTTTTTGCAAGACTACAACAATTTTAAACAAGCAATAACTAGCAAATCATTAATTAACATAGAGGAATGTGGTATCTTTGTAACAATCAAACACAAAATGTGGTGTCATAACAAAAAATGTGGTAAATTAAAATTGGTTTATTTTTAATGTAATAAAATCAAATAACTATGTAAGAAAATTTGCAAACACACAAAATATGACAGTTTAGTTATTCAAAGCCATATGATGATTGTAGAAAATCATATAACTTAAACTATTTTATGATTTTGCAAAAAAAAAAAGTAATCTTGATGAAAAACAGTTTGTTGATGGTTCTGGAAAATTAAAATGATTTTTTTTATAACAGCTTAGCTTTGACCCCCTGGTTTAACACCAGGACGCTGTCCCTGAATTTTGCACAGCCTCTCTTGCGGACGTTACGTTTACTACCTCAATTTAAGTATATAAAACCTTAAACAATGAAAAAACTTTATATACAAAAATTATTAACGAAGTATATCTCGTTTATATGTGAATAATATTAGGTGTACAAGTCTTTAACGCGTTATTTTAGTTATTTACTTAAAAATGTATACCAATGTTTGTCGCATATACTACGTTAAGTCTTGTACATCACTCGTGTCGGTGTTAGTAACTAATAATGTGTGATGAAACTCGTGTCAGACAATAATGTTGTCGGCTGGCAGTCATTTTTAGTAACTTTGATCACTAATGTCCGTCAATCATAGCTTTCAGTTTTATTTTTTTAATAAAGTAAGAAAAGAAAATGATATGTTAATATAATTCAAGCTTTACCTGCTTTAATTAAGCTCCGTTTTGTACTCTTAGGAAGAAATGGTAGTTATCGTCGGATGAATGCCCTCGTCTCCAGGACTGTCGAAAGCCACTCAAGAATGCATGAAGTAGGAAAAAAAATATACGCCACCCGAGAAAAAACATAGTGGCATGATGTACTATTATTGCGTAAATAACTTATCAGTGCTTCTGAAAATTTAATATAATATTTTTCTTATGTTATTGCGTCATGCAAAAAGTAACGGATGAATTTAATCTATCTCTTTCGAATGTAAATTGAATCTTCATGTGACTTCTCCATATGGTTAAGTGTAATATTTAATTTTTTTAGACATTCAATAACTAAAAAACAATATTGGGAAATGTTCTCAAATTTCATGTGACTTCCTAACATTATAACGTGTTTTCCATATTGTTAAAATATCAAAAAGATCCTTCAGAAAACGCATGTGTGATGGACATCTTTAACTAAGATATACGTACAAGGATACTTTGTGACAATAAGTTAGCTGCAGTTCTTTGAGTAACATAATGTTAATAGTAATATTAATAAGCACATAAAAAAATGTATTCAATCATAAAGATATTAACCTTAATTTTTCAGATGAATGTGGTTTCCGAAACTTGCCTGTCACTGCTGTTAATTCACCTATAATAAGAACAAATACATCAGATACTATCAATCAGACACATCAAAATTACAATTTGGCATCACGTCCATCGACTAGTAACACCCAATCAAATTCATCAACATCAATACTATTTTTTTCTCCAAGACGATCAAACACATCAACACCAGTCGATTCTATGTTTGCAAGTAGATTAAATACAAATTCACAAACGTTTGAAAATAAATTGAATATAGATTTACCAACATCATCCCATAATTCAACTCTAATCAATTATAATTTTATGGAAAATCAAAATCACTACTCATTCCAGTCGAACAGTTTGGTTTCAAATACTCCATCATACCTACACTCTCCAAAATTTTTGCCATCTCGTCCACATGAATCAAATATTTTACCAGCATCACCTTTGTCAAGAAATAAAAAACGAAACAGAAAAAGATACGAACGTCGTAATAGAGGCAAGTACAGAAGTAAATTATTTAATGGGTCTTTCTATCAATACAGGTTTATTATTTCAGTTATACTTGAATTACTATTGGAAATTCAAAGTGATCAGTGATCCGTTAAATTACTATTCTTTATTTCTTCATAAAATATGATCTTTAATGAGATTCGTGCGTAACTCTGAGATCAATATAACGTATGAAAAAAAAAAAAAAAAAAAAAAAAAAAAATCTGTAAACTAATACGTATATTTAAAAAATAACACTTACAAAACAATAATTATGAGCATAGAAGATATACATTGATTAATTTGAAAATAAAAATAGTTTTATCGGTGACTCGTAGTGTGTGCAGGCTTAAGACTTGTGTTGACTGCTGAATTTTTAATGCCTGCATACGTCACTTTACGAAGAGGGCAACTTGTAGTTTATCACTCTTTTATTTAGTTTTTCTGGAATAGTTTTACAAAGTATTTTTAATTTTAAAAAACGTGAATATAAGCCCATGCTAAAGAAGTATTTAACAATGGTTTTTAAACGTCTCATTCTTATTGTTTTATCCTACAATCATATCAGAAAAATTAGAAGTGTATAAAAGCTTTCTCAACAACCTTTCTGAGTTTAACTTTCATAGCCAAGTTTTTCATTATGACATGAAACACCTTAATTCAAAATTAAAAATTTAATGATGAAACTTCGTAGACAAATATAAAAAAAAAAAATATTTTTAATATATGTTAACGACATATTACAACTTTACATTTTTTTAAGCACCTTTAGCATAATTACGACTTCCTACTTCGTCACCTTGAAGAAATACTGTCCCATTTCACTTAAATTAAAAATTGCAACCACTGTTATCAGAAAAATATATTTTTTCATGCTTTTACTAAAATTACTCTTTTTTTCTGATTTCAACGAGTAAAGTACCACCTTCCTCTCAGGTAAAAGATCAGAAAAAATCGTACATATCTCGGAATGAGAGTACTTGATCAAATACTAGCGCTTCGATCTTGCAGTTTTTTTTCAGATTATTAATTTTCAATGCTGTGTCTATTCGAACCTTAAATTCATATACACGCATACGCCTAGCTCGCTTCGCTCGCATTTTCAATGGCATGATAAAGCTATATAAACAGGGAGATAAAACTTGTTATAATAAATAAGGTGCAGATAGGAATATGTAGTAAAAATGAAAAAAAGTCAAATATACAGTTTACTTAAAATACTTAGTATTCAAGTCCTATTCATTTTTTACGAATTTCAGCGAATACAAGTGCAAATACATCAACATTAAGTGACAGATGAATGATTGATGACCCATCAACATTAAGTGGAAGATCGATGATTGATGACCCATCAACATTAAGTGGAAGATCGATGATTAATGACCAACCAGTTGAAGCGGTAGCTTCCAATTTGCAAGGTAATACTATAATATGTCAAAAGGGTGCAAAATACGATCGTAAGTGTTCAAAGGTTGCTAATTTAACAGATTGATGAAAACTATTATTAAATTAAAAATTATTAATAAAAGAACGATTGTTTTCTATTCGTTAAAAATATTTAAAAACAAGTACGTTAGTACTGCCATTGATATACATAAGGTTTACATTAACTAATATCGAAAAAAATAAATTTTTAAAAAAGGAAGTCAGCAGGTGAGACAGTAAGACGAAACCTATGAACCACGTGATTTACCTGATTCCAATGTAGAGCCTCATGCAGGTAATACATTGTATAATAAATGTTTGTTGATTGCTAACACTTCTCACTAGTGTTTTTTGTAGACAATTTCCTGAAAAATGTTTGGTGAACTGTTTTTTAAACTTTGCTAAAAACATTATTCCTAGTTGTTGGTACTCTCGCTAAACCAAGTTCAACCAACTTGGAATAGTGAGAGAACAAACCACTGAGGACGCTGTTCACTGTAAAAATAAGAACATGGTATGGCCACCTTTTTCTATTTTTTTTAGTGATAGAACATAATATAGTGATAAATATGCTAATACGGTTAAACAACATGGAAACCAAAAACAAATAGATTATCTTATTTCTTAACTTTTAATTTCAGAGAATACAAGTGCGACTGCATCATCATTGCATGAAAATCTCATGACTGACATCCAACGCTTTGGAGAAGCCCCTTTAAATGAACAAGGTCTAATATTTTCTTTTTTAAATGATAATTTAAGTAGATAAAAATACTTTTTATAATAATAAATGTATAAATTATAACATTAAAATAAGACACTCACAAAAAATTTTTTTTTATAAATAAATTTTATATTTTTTAAGTATTTTTTCCTTAGGTACTAACATTTTACTGTAACATAAAAGACTAAAGTTTTAAAAACTTCTTACTTGACAAACTTAAAATATAACAAACTAAATAAACAAAATTGATACCTTGTGTAAAAATTCTCTAGCGAATGTCCAATAGTGAAACATCATTGATTTTATTAATTACTTATCGTTTTTATAAAAAATGACACCGTAATTCCCTAGCTTTATGTAAAGAAAACAGTTAATTAACGGTAGTAAATAATTACACTACATTGAAACCTCACGATTCTATCTTTACTGAAAAATAAGTGTAGAAAAAAACTAATTTACCATCAATTAAAAAATAATTTTACCACATTAAAACTTTGTAATTTTATCTGCAAAGAGAAACTGGCGTTGGTTTCTAACCAGCCGTTTATTTTCGTAAGTAAAAGAACGAAGTTTAAACCTGGCGAAAGGATTACCTAGCCAGTGTGTAATGTTGGTACTTGATTTTTTATCTCCATTCACCAAAATAAAACAAAAGTTAGTGTAAAAAGAAACTAATCTACTTTCGATTGCAGAATAATTTTACCGCATTAAAACCTTATGATTTCATCTGCAAAGACAAACTGGCGTTGGTTTCTAACCAGCCGTTTATTTTTGTAAGTAAAAGAATAAAGTTTAAACCTGGCGTAAGGATCACCTAGCCAGTGTGTAATGTTGGTACTTTATTTCTTTTCTTTATTAACCAAAATGAAACAAAAGCCAGTGTGAAAAGAAACTAATATACTTTTGATTGCAGAATAATTTGACCACATTGAAACCTTATGATTTTATCTGCAAAGAGAAACTGGCGTTGGTTTCTAACCAGCCGTTTATTTTTGTAAGTAAAAGAATAAAGTTTAAACCTGGCGTAAGGATCACCTAGCCAGTTGGTGATTGATTTTTTATCTTCATTTACCAAGATAAAACAAAAGTCAGTGTAAAGAGAAACTAATATACTTTTGATTGCAGAATAATTTGACCACATTGAAACCTTATGATTTCATCTGCAAAGAGAAACTGGCGTTGGTTTCTAACCAGCCGTTTATTTTTGTAAGTAATAGAATAAAGTTTAAACCTGGCGTAAGGATCACCTAGCCAGTGTGTAATGTTGGTACTTGATTTTTCATCTTCCTTTACCAAAATAAAACAAAAGTCGGTGTATAAAGAAATAAACCTATTATCGATTGCAGAATAATTTGACCACCTTGAAACCTTATGATTTTATCTGCAAAGACAAACTGGCGTTGGTTTTTAACCAGCCGTTTATTTTTGTAAGTAAAAGAATAAAGTTTAAACCTGGCGTAAGGATCACCTAGCCAGTGTGTAATGTTGGTGATTGATTTTTATCTTTATTCACCAAGATAAAACAAAAGTCAGTGTAAAAAGAAACTAATGTACTTTCGATTGCAGAATAATTTTACCGCATTAAAACCTTATGATTTTATCTGCAAAGACAAACAGGCGTTGGTTTCTAACCAGCCATTTATTTTTGTAAGTAAAAGATAAGTAATAAGTAACAGTGTGTAATGTTGGTACTTGATTTTTTATCTTTATTCACCAAAATAAAACAAAAGTCATTGTAGAAAGAAATAAACCTATTATCAATTGCAGAATAATTTTACCACATTAAAACCTTATGAATTTATCTGCAAAGACGAACTGGCGTTGGTTTCTAACCAGCTGTTTATTTTTGTAAGTAAAAGATAAAAGTGTAAACCTGGCGTACGAATCACCTAGCCAGTGTGTAATGTTGGTACTTTATTTCTCATCTTTATTAACCAAAATAAAACAAAAGCCAGTGTAAAATGTTACTAATTAACTTTTAAATGCAGAATAATTTGACCACATTAAAACCTTATGATTTTATCTGCAAAGAGAAACTGGCGTTGGTTTCCAACCAGCCGTTTATTTTTGTAAGTAAAAAAATAAAGTTTAAACCTGGCGTAAGGATCACCTAGCCATTGTGTAATGTTGGTACTTGATGTTTTATCTTCATTCACCAAAATAAAACAAAAGTCATTGTAGAAAGAAATAAACCTATTATTGATTGCAGAATTATTTTACCACATTAAAACCTTATGATTTTATCTGCAAAGACAAACTGGCGTTGGTTTCTAACCAGCCGTTTATTTTTGTAAGTAAAAGAATAAAAAGTAAACCTGGCGTACGGATCACCTAGCCAGTGTGTAATGTTGGTACTTTATTTCTTATCTTTATTAACCAAAATAAAACAAAAGCCAGTGTAAAAAGTAACTAATTTACTTCCGATTGCAGAATAATTTTACCGCATTAAAACCTTATGATTTTATCTGCAAAGACAAACTGGCGTTGGTTTCTAACAAGCCGTTTATTTTTGTAAGTAATAGAATAAAGTTTAAACCTGGCGTAAGGATTACCTAGCCAGTGTGTAATGTTGGTACTTTATTTCTTATCTTTATTAACCAAAATGAAACAAAAGCTAGTGTAAAAAGAAACTAATCTTTTTTTGATTGCAGAATAATTTGACCACATTAAAACCTTATGATTTTATCTGCAAAGAGAAACTGGCGTTGGTTTCTAACCTGCCGTTTATTTTTGTAAGTAAAAGAATAAAGTTTAAACCTGGCGTCAGGATCACCTAGCCAGTGTGTAATGTTGGTACTTGATTTTTTATCTTCATTATCCAAAATAAAACAAAAGTCAGTGTAAAAAGAAACTAATGTACTTTCGATTGCAGAATAATTTTACCGCATTGAAACCTTATGATTTTATCTGCAAAGACAAACTGGCGTTGGTTTCTAACCAGCCTTTTATTTTTGTAAATAAAAGAATAAAGTTTAAACCTGGCGTAAGGATCACCTAGCCAGTGTGTAATGTTGGTACTTGATTTTTCATCTTCATTCACCAAAATAAAACAAAAGTCAGTGTATAAAAAAATAAACCTATTATCGATTGCAGAATAATTTTACCACATTGAAACCTTATAATTTTATCTGCAGTGACAAACTGGCGTTGGTTTCCAACCAGCCATTTATTTTTGTAAGTAAAAGAATAAAGTTTAAACCTTGCGTAAGGATCACCTAGCCAGTGTGTAATGTTGGTACTTGATTTTTCATCTTCATTTACCAAAATAAAACAAAAGTCGGTGTATAAAGAAATAAACCTATTATCGATTGCAGAATAATTTTACCACATTGAAACCTTATGATTTTATCTGCAAAGACAAACTGGCGTTGGTTTTTAACCAGCCGTTTATTTTTGTAAGTAAAAGAATAAATTTTAAACCTGGCGTAAGGATCACCTAGCCAGTGTGTAATGTTGGTGATTAATTTTTTATCTTCATTCACTGAGATAAAACAAAAGTCAGTGTAAAAAGAAACTAATGTACTTTCGATTGCAGAATAATTTTACCGCATTGAAACCTTATGATTTTATCTGCAAAAACAAACTGGCGTTGGTTTCTAACCAGCCATTTATTTTTGTAAGTAAAAGAATAAAGTTTAAACCTGGCGAAAGGATCACCTAGCCAGTGTGTAATGTTGGTACTTGATTTTTTATCTTCATTCACCAAAATAAAACAAAAGTCAGTGTAAAAAGAAACTAATCTACTTTCGATTGCAGAATAATTTTACCGCATTGAAACCTTATGATTGCATCTGCAAAGAGAAACTGGCGTCGGTTTCTAACCAGCCGTTTATTTTTGTAAGTAAAAGAATAAAGTTTAAACCTGGCGTAAGGATCACCTACCCAGTGTGTAATGTTGGTACTTGATTTTTTATCTTCATTCACCAAAATAAAACAAAAGTCATTGTAGAAGGAAATAAACCTATTATCAATTGCAGAATCATTTTACCACATTAAAACCTTATGATTTTATCTGCAAAGACAAACTGGCGTTGGTTTCTAACCAGCCGTTTATTTTTGTAAGTAAATGAATAAAGTTTAAACCTGGCGTACGGATCACCTAGCCAGTGTGTAATGTTGGGACTTTATTTTTTATGTTTATTCACTAAAATGAAATAAAAGATCATACGTTTGGGAAAATGAGATGTTTTAGAATAATAAATTGTAGTAATCAAATAATTGCATTATCTTACAATTAAAAATGTTTTTAAAACAGTGTGAAATTAATCTAATGTAACAATATGTTTTATTAAAATTTAAAAAGGTAGTTTTGTTGTAAACGCAAAATTATGTAGCATTGAAAAAAAAAAAAATAAATAAACATATTAGGTAGGTCGAGTTATTGTTTCCAGGTATTAATCTTTTATTCTGTAGATCCAGAATGTCGAATATGCCTCGGTTTAACCCTTCAGTGATGTTTGAACCTTGTGGCCATATACACGCTTGTGAGTCCTGCCTGGATTCATTGCGTCAATACGAGCGAAAAAAAAAAGCGAATTCATTATTTAGATGTCCAGTTTGTAGAGTGGATGTGGTTGGTTATCACTCATTAAGAAATTGAATGTTATTAGAACTATTAATTTGTATATACTACTCATTATTAATTTAAATAACTTATAGCATTACAAAGAAAAATGTTTATCATCGTATATTGCATGTTAAAAGTATTATAAATTGTTAATATTAATAAAAAATTTTTTTGTACATAAATTTTCGATAAATTACATTAAAACTAAGTGTAAAAATTTATAAATAGTTGTTCATTTGTTTTAGAAATACTTATTCACTGAGAAATGAGTTTACATAACTTATCATTTTTGGCAAGATAAGTCAAAAAAAAATTGAACATCATAATGCATAATCACAGCATTTTCAATCTAGCTTTTAAGTCAAGTTTCATGCAGTGCATGCTAGAAAGACGTATCATGTAAATATTTACCATAAACTAATGGACATCAGCCATAATTATATCTATAAAAAATAATAAATATAAATAATTACTTATATTTGTCATGAGAATTCATGGAGCAGAGATGAAGTGGTTGTGATTCAATTCTCATTTGCTTAGACAAAAAGTCAAATTTGATTAGTAGAAACCAATATACTAAGAGAGAAAAACAAAGATCTCAGGCTGCACTAATCTTCATTATATTTAAAGACTTCATATTTTATATGGCTGCGTGGGTGAGAAGATAAATAAAAAATAACGTTATTCGACTATCTTTCATTTAGATCAATTAAATTGGATTGTTAAAAAATCGAATACAAGCAACGTGAGAAATCAAAGTCTCATTTATTTTCCTTCAAGATGAGTGAGGTATAATATTTCAAAGAAAAATCGCCATGAACTGTATGAAAAAAGTTACCATGTCATAAGATAAATTATTTTATATACCTATCAGAAATGAATAAAATAAAATAATTTCAAAAGATGTATACATATGTCTAGCAGCAATGAGTGCTTAAAAAATTAGCAAATAATAATTCATATGAATAGTGTGTGCAACCCTACGTTGTATATTATCCATTTAAATAATTCGGAATGTTGACCTTTCGTATTTTTTAAATTCATTATTATGATATGTTCTGAATCATCACTTTTTTTAATATTCTGAATTGTGAACCGTTCTTTATAATTAATTTACTTAAAAGTAAGTTCGTGTCATTAAATTTTTATAACTTATAACTATAAGATTTGAAATTCCTTTTTTTTTCTCGAAAAAAAAACGGAATTTCTTTGATTGCGCTTACCGTAAAAATTTTTCTCTTAAATATAAACCTTCTAAGAATCAGTATTGTGAATGGAAAATTTTAAAATTATAGCATTTCTGTCAAAATAGTTGTTTAAATAATAATTTTTTTGACTTTAACAATTCATTAAATATATATTATGAGAATATGTTGTTTTTAATATTCATATAAAAATAAAGATTATATTATATAAAGTGTTCTGACACTTGACATTTCTATAAAATTTTCATCTTTATTAAACGATTCTAAAAAATTACCGGTTCAGAGTTATAATTTTTCGGAAAAAATTTAAAATTTAAAAATTTAAAATTTTTCCGGAGAGTCGTTGTGTGGGTACCGATGGGAATCGCAACTTTGATTATTATTGGGCCAGTAAGTGATTCATTTTTCTTTCGACATCAAATAGTTGGGCTACCCTAATCATGTCTGAGTCTTGTGATTAATGTTGAAATACTGAGTTGTATTTCGCAATATATGTGTGAAATACATGAAATGTCTTGTAAATTATTTTTTTAATAATTTTTGAACATAATGTTACTAATTTTTTGTCACTATAAAATGCACAGCTGTTGGAGCATCCAATAATCCTTGTGCGGAAACTTATGCTGGTACTAAGCCATTTTCCGAGCCTAAAACTGTCGCATTGAGAGATTTCTTTTTGTCAATCGAGAATCTCCGAGTTTATCTTTCCTTCCACTCATACGGAAATTACATTATCTACCTGTGGAGTTACACTGCGGAGCATCCGGAAAACGAGCCCGAACTTGTAAGTATTGTGTTTGCATGAAATAATCGAATAAAGATAATATACACATCCAACCAACTTGTGATTTTAGAGGTGTGTCGGTGAGAAAGCAGAACTGGCACTTTCGAAAGTCCGTGGGACTCGCTTCACTGTCGGCTCCTCCATGGCCACTTTGTGTAAGTTTTTTTAATGCCTTTTTACAGTTCTTCACTCTTCCTCAATTCCAAGTGTGCGTGTAAGTATTCCTTGTGTGCGAGAATATTGTGCAAAGTTAGGTGATTTTTGAGTACTCACTTAATGGATTTTAGATCGTCAGTACTATGAGTTAAGAAATTTATTGTAAATTCTTGAAACAAGAAGAATCACAGTCTGAAAATTCCTTAGTTGTAAAATATGAAATTACCAGCATCGATATTCATAATTTCAAAACAAAGGTTAGAACAAACTTATCTAGTAATGTTAAAAATTGTTCATAAGTTATCAGAGGTTTCAAAGTACAACCAATTGAATAATCGACTCTCAGGTGTATACAGTTATTTTGAATCAATACGTGCGTCTTGGTAATTGTTTTTTAATGTCTCCAAGAACGCTTTGAACAAGAAAAAAAAATACGAAAAAGAGACAAAGTATGATGACCACCTAACTTTCGAAATGAAAAATAATAATCGATTTTCAGATGCATCGGCTGGCTCCTCTGATGACTGGGCAATGGCGGTGGCTGGCTCGAGTTTGGCGTACACCATCGAGCTGCCGTGCGGTTCCTGGCAGTTTGCGCCTCCACCGAGAGAAATCCTACCCGTGGGTCAGGAAGTCTTTGAGGCCCTCAAAGTCTTCGTTCAATATGCCGACGGAGAGATTTGCCAGGATGCAGCGAGTAAATAGTTTTAAGTCTTTTTTATACTAATTGTAAGTCAAGAGCATTGGAGCAGGTAATGGTGCAAGGAAAAAGTCTTTACGCACTATTGATTGAAATAGGGAAATGCATACGCAAAAATTTCACGTTTGCTGGCGGGCACTTCGTTCAGGATCCAAAGAATTTTTATACTATTTTAGAACAAAGTTCTTTATAGTGGGTTACGATGGGATATATATAAAACAGAAAGAGAGATAGAGAGAGAGAGAGAGAGAGTGAGAAAAGAGAAAGAGAACTTTTTCATTCGACATGCATACACACGACTCTCATAACCGTCCAAGCCCAAGGGCCACAATCACATAACCAATAGGAAACTGATGACAATATTAAAATATAAGGAAAAAAAAGTGAGAGTCCGAGTCCTACACGTTTTTAATGTTGTTTGCTCGGGCTTCCTCTCTTTTTTTTTCTCAACGTTCAGCCTTTGTGGCATATGCGCGTCTGAGGGTTGCTTATATAGTTGACGATTTCACCGCGCTCGGCGTGTACACATTGTAGAGTAAGGGTTATTACATAAAATTTTATCAATGCTATCGCATTTTTCTTTGTTATGAGCTCGAGAGGGTATATGTAAGCTTGGATGAATCCTGGGAGTGTACATTTGGATCAATTTTTGTTTTCAAGTGGTTTATCGTCGGCGTCAATGACTTCCACTGATGTGTTATATTCAAGTGTTGGAGTACATTCTATTGAATTGTAATGGTTTAACAGGTTATTGATTCAGCAATACAAGTCAGATAAATAATTTCTTATGACTTACGATAATGGAAGCCATAGAATATAATATTATGTTATCAATGTATTATGACATAAGGCTGGTATTAGAGCCAACACAACAGTATATGCACTGCTTTGGATATTTTTACAAGTCCGTTTTCTAGGTACAAGTGTCACTTAAAAATCTCTTAAATTAAAGAATTTTTATAACAGTATATTTTGTATATTCTTATAAGCGTGTAGCTGTCTAGGATTGTACGACCTTAATGAACTAATGGAATTTAAGAGGATAACAAGAAATTATTTTAAACCCATAAAATGAAATGTTATTATTGCGTGCATCCTTCTTCCTTACCTCAACTTTAGTTTTCTGCCTCTTCATAAATTTTTACTTTTTGAAAATACCTTGATAGATAGATATAAATGTATAAAGTAACTTACTATCAATGAGCTGATTTAAGTAAAAAAAAAAAAAATTTTGAAATTACTAAATAATTATGAATACACAGCCCTAATTTTTTTAAACGTATTAGGAATTTCCTAATAACAAAAGGTTAAGCCCATTTTCGAACATTAAAATTTTATCTATTTTTATTTTTAAATCAAGACATAGCATCTTGTAAGGAATTAAAACTTAATTGCGTACAGATACCCAAATTCACGCTTATCTCACTAATACGAAAATTCCAAGTGGCCATAAAATCGAACAAATTAAAATTCGAGTAATTAAACCAATGTTTATTAATAGCAGTAGAATATCTATCGACAAACAAGAACTAATGAGCTTCCCAACTTTTTATATACACTGGTGGGCGATACATCACGACTCCCTTAAAAGTCGACTGAAACTGTACATTAGCAAAATTATAAATAAAATGACACTATAATTTCGCGGGACCGCAAGTATCTTGCCAGACAGAGTACGAAGATTCATAAATATTTTCAATACAATTAAATGTATACTTTGACCTTGTACAAAATATACATGCACGTAGTAATAATTTTTACATGAAACCTTTTTATTCGTATAATTTTATGGAGAGGATTCACAACTGAAGTCATTAATTTAACACATTTTTTTAGCAATTTGTAAAGTGATTGCTAGCAGTTATTTTCTTTCTGCCCGATTCCTACTACCGTCTAGTGAGAAGTTACGACAGCAATACTCTGGATAAAGTACACAGAGGTCAAATTGGATACCTAGTCTTTAAAAATATTGACATTAGATCAGACAATATACAGCCAAAAATAAGGAGTAATAGCAGTGCATGCACCCGCACGTGCGTGTATATGTGTGTGTGGCTTAAGATCCACCAGTATATCGATTAATAATACTAATATTTTGATAACAGTCTTTACAACTAATATAGAGGAAAAAAGTCTTATTCAAGTTTGTAAGTAAACTAAGTAGAAATTGTTAAAAAAAAATTTTTGGTAATGTGTCTTTCTGTCGTCAACTGGCCTGTTAAAAACTTTTCAACTCGTGATTCCAATAAGTATGTGTTATTAATATCGGCTTACTGACGTATTAGAAAACACGGCAGTACTGTATGGCGTACAATATTAGTATCGTCCAACAAACGATGGAATCTTACGATAAGATCGTCAGTGATTAGGTGTTTTTGTGGAAACGTAATTAAGGTGGTATATGCTTTCCCAATCGCACAAAGACGTAAAATAACAAAGGAAGGATTGGTAATAACTAGCCTTAGGCTTTTTGATTACATGTTCATTAAACTTTTTCATTTAATTTTTAAATAACTGAAAGAGTCGTGCTTGTTTACCAAAAATTCGATCTTATTGGAGTACAAAGATCGTCTTAACTTTGTGCTTGTTTCATATTGGATTTACCTACCAGTAGCGCGAGGCGAGTGTTAGTGAGAAATCAGGAAAAGCGGGCTTTGTAGGTATGCCAACTACCAAAAAGGCCAGCTATAGCTCGATGCACTATCTTTTCGAGTTCTCGTGAATAATTGTATTATTTTCTCGAGCAGTTTTAAGAGAATGTGAAAAAAAAAAAAAAAAAAAAAAATTGGAAAAGTAGAAGAACATTATGAAAAAAAGCTGGTAGCTTTGACTTCTTCAGAAGTGGCATGAAAAAGTGTCGAAACACAAAACGCAGCAACACAGTGATAAAACTGCGCGCTTGCATTGTTTTTCTGTTATCACGCTCGCCCGCCGCAGTGATAATAGGCCGAGGTAGAGTAGGAAATTGAGAAAGAGGCTTCTCCAAACTCTCCGAGCGGCTAATCATTTGTGAGTGCGTGCGTACCTACATTGATAATTAAAAAATACTTATGCTTGGTGCAATTAGCCAGTCAATCAGTCATCTATCTATAGTGCGTTAGTGTTTAACGAGGTGAGTCGTTATCGCAGTACGCCCAACTTAGCGTAGCAACAGAAGCTTTAGTAACAAGTGACCAGTGCAGTGAAACGATTGTTATCCGTTACGACCTCAGGTGTAAACTTAGAAAAATGTCTTGTGCGGAAGCTAGTGAAGTGGTTTGCAAGAGTAGTGCCATCATCGAGCTGCTGAGATGCAAGCCAAAATCTCAACACCGACAGCAGCTACCTCATTATCCGCGCAACGGATATTTAAAAACTGTGATGGGTAGCGGTCTTGCATCTCCAAAATCATTCAAACTCACCGTGCTTGATTTTTATTTTAAAAACGGCAAGCGGAATGAGCGCGCAACCGCTCATAAATTTGATATTCATCGATATCAGCTACAGAAGTGGCTGCAAAAAGAAAAGACTCTTCGCGAGTCTTGTTCTAAGTTGGCCTCAAGCAGTGGAGTTATTGTTTTAACTCCATTGGCCTTGAGTCAAAAATTTGACAGACTGCAGATAAAATCTGCAAGCTCCTCGTCTTCGCTGAAGCGTGGACGTTCCGATGAGGACAGTGACGAGGAGCATACCCTCGTCCGTCCAAAGCGGATTTGCAGCAGTAGCTGTGGAACGGCCGCAACATACGATGTGGACCAGGGCGAGATACTGAAGGCTTCGTTGCCATTGAGTACAGCTGAGTCCGGTGCCCCGTCGCCCAACAGCCAAACGCTGAAAAAACTATCCAAAAGTGCAAAAAGTGACAGTCTTGCGTGCCAGAGGCCAGGCCTTAAAATTAAAATTCTTGATGTTAGTGCCATTAACAACAAGTTTTCTAGTAAGGCCAAGGCACGTAAGGTTGGCCTAACCCCCAAAAAATGGATGTTGGAAGACAATGACGTCAGAAAACTTGTCAACATCATAAATATAGACAAGTTCCAGCGGCCGGGACCAGTAGAAGAAACACAGGAGCCAGTCGTTGATTATGCGGATGCCTCCGCTGCTTGCCCGCCGACGCCACCCAACAACAGCTCTGATGGACCCGAGCCGGCTTACAGCTCTCCACCTGCTGTTGTGAGGTCGCGGAAGTGCCAACTGCCGTCCTGGTATTTACCGCCAGAACAAGACAGTGAAGTGTGCGAGGTGAAGCAAAAGAAAGATTTTGAAGGACATTAACAACCTTTGTTGCGGGGTATGCGTGTGTATATATGTGTGTATGTAAAACTTTATTAAGCCATGCTATATAACCACGTATGGCTTCAAAGATTACTATACTTAGCAATATTTTTAAGTTTACTTGAAATTTGTATGCATAAGAAAAAATAATCTATTTACATTTATTATTATTATTATTTTTATTATTATTATTATTTTTAATTTTTATACACTTTTAACGAAATTGAAATCGATTTTAACTTTTACTGCGTGTTTTGGTACAAATTGAAACAAAACAATTTATTAATACTTATTTTCAATTCTTACTTATATTTAACAATTAAAATGTATTTTAATTTATGTTCGTTAAAAATTTTCTGATTTATGTAAATTTAACATGAAATACAATATAAGATGATATTTATTTTATAAAACTATCTTTAATAATAAGATCATTCCTGTATAAAGTAACTACGTTAAACTGTACAAAATAAAACTTTTGTTAATGACTACTATTTCATTTACTACATCGAATCCATTTTTTTTCTACATCCATTTCAGACCTCTTGAGTATCAAGAAGGATTTTTTATAGTTATAATTAAACCGAGTGAAACTGAACCCGCCGAAAAAGTTGAGACTATTTTTTTCCTAACATAGCTGATTAAAAAATTCTTGAATAATTTAATGCATGTTATCAGCTTATCTGTCTCGTCTGGCAAGCCGGGCGACACAGGTGGTGTGAGAAGTTGAGCACAGGGCAAGGTATAGGTGTTAATAACCTAACTACTGCGCAGACATTAATTACTGCTCACTCGACAGTAATTGAAAAAAAAAAAAAAAAAATATATACTGGAAAATTTGCGTGCTAAAATATTGTAACATGTTGAGTGACTCTAAACGAATCTATCAATTGATTGGTGTAATTGTACTGTGCAGTTTCATGAGCTAAATTGAAAATAAGTGTTAGCAACACTAGAGAAAAAGCAAAATAAAATGCAACTTGTACTTTTTTTCAGCATCTCATTGCTCAGCCAAAATAAACATTGCTTAGTATTTACATAGAACGTAAAAATTACTCTCATTTTTTACAATGTCTTTATTGGTCCTTAAATATTCTAAGTATTGCCTAGCTTTTGAGTACTTTCAGCTCTACGTTTATCATTGTTACTTCCAGGACATGATAGTTTCATGAAAAGCTCTACCCATCAGCCGTGCAGCCGATGCGATTGACTGTTAGGTATAGGAGTAATTCGCACTTTAACCAAACAATCCGCACTATTCTGTTTAGCTAAGTTTTATGTAATTTAGTAAAAATTTATAATTAATAATTAAATATTATTTGTAGTTTTATTTCAAAATAGGTGTTATCAGATGCTTTTAAAAGACTTAAAAAAAATTTTTTTTAAGTAGAGTAACTGGAATATCTCAATAAATTTTGTAGTCACGATTAAACTTATTGCGTAAATTCAAACTTTGTCCCACAGCCCTCGCTATTGTGCATGATGACGTCAGAAGTGAAAATACCTTTCCGAGAGTGGTCAAAATCTAAACCAGCCGCCACTCTCACCAGAATTAAGGAACATTATAAATTGTCGAGATTTGATTTTGTTGTTGTCATATTTGATTTTAGTGAACAGTTTTGTTGGTGTTTAAAAAGTGCATTATATTTTATATATAAAAAGTTGTTGACCCTAAGTGCCATTTGCGGCAAGATTAAAACGCATCTTATATCAAAAAATCGATCAAAAAAATACAAAAAATCAAAACTAAGCCACAACTTTTCCCAGTTATTTTTTTTTACAATAATTTATTTAAAAATTAAAGTTCCGGCAATTTTTGGATTTAGTAAGGTAAAAAATGACTTTTCCATACCGATCATCTAACGTTTATCTAAGGCTGTAGTCACATGGAGCGCTATAGAGCGTGCAGGGTAGAATTGTCCCCGTAAGCGGCTGTGTTGAGTCTATTGTGCTGCAGGATAGCCCTATTGCGCAGCGCAATTGACGTAACACAGTCGCTTACGGGCCTGCACCATAATATCTATAATGTTGGTGGACGACAGCTCTGCGCTTTGACAGTTTTGTGTTTATGTACACCCTTCAAATTTCCTGTGTCGGCAGATATGAAAAAACAAAACGTCAGTTTCAGTGCATGTAAGTGTACATCTGTCAAAAGGTGATAGAAGACTCTGAAAATTTTCAGAGCATTAATCCGTAGTGCAGTATAAAGTTATTCTTTCTCATCTGAAAAAAAGTGGTTGTGCAAAGTGCCTCTCAAAGATTTCACAATGGTCGAAGGTATCATGTGAGCCATCGTGGAAAACGGGGAAATGTGTTGTAAGTTTTTCCTTTCATCTTTTACAGTTTAACTTACAAAAAGTGTGTCTTGATATTTTAATTTATTTGTTAATGTTTTATTTAAAAAAAAAAAAAAAAAAAAAAAATTTGAAAAATTTTTTTTTTGTTAAAGAGATTATCACTCTTCCCATAACTCATCAAAAAGCTATGACTAGGGTCTGGCCAAACAAGCCTTTTATCAGCGCCAGGGCATCGGCAGGCTTAAATATTTATATGTGTAGTATCATGTATCTATTGTATAGTACTACAATAGAGGTTATAGTATGTTTGTGAAGCTAAAACTAGCCTCAAACCTATACAGCCTCACCAATAACCAATATCGGGACTGAGGGGCCCCAGAGATAAGACAGCACACAATTCCAGTGAGTTTTCTGACCATATAAGAATCATTTTCGTCACTCCCACACACAATTCCAAAATAGTCCTCTAAGCCGTAAAAAACGCCAGGCTTGGAAAACACTAAGTTTTCTCTCTATACGTATGCACGCGTATACTAAAAAAAATATAAAAAAATTAGTATTTTTTTCAATCAATTGCGCAACTTTAAAACTAAAAACAGTATATTTTCATCACTCCCACACACAATTACAAAAAAATTCTCTAAGCCGTTAAAGGTCGACAGGTTTAAAAAACACTGACTTTTTCATCGACACGTATGTCCACGTATACTAAGAAAATTAGAAAAAATTTGTAATTTATTTTCATTTATTGTGTCACTTTTTAACCGTTTGAAAAATATTTCTATCACTCCCACACAATTCCAGTAAGTTTTCCAAGCCGCGAGAGACCGCTGGGCCTGGAAAACTCTGAGTTTTCCGTTGATACGTGTGCACGCGTCCAATAAAAAAATTAGAAAATTCCGCCACTTTATAAAAAGTTAAAAAGGTTTGGAAACAGCTAAGTTTTTCGTCGACACATGCCTACGTATACTAAAAAAATTTGAAAAATTTGTAATTTTTTTTTCATTTCTTATGTCACTTTATAAACGTATGAAAAATATTGCGATTACTCCCACACACAATTCCAGTTAGTTTTCCAAGCAGCAAGAGACCGCTGGGCCTGGTAAACTCTGAGTTTTCCATTAATACGTGTGCACGCATCCAACAAAAAAATTAAAAATAATTTGTAAATTTTTTTTAACAAAGGGCGCCAATTCATAAAAAGGTTGACAGGTTTGGAAAACGCTGAGTTTTCCGTCGACACGTATGCCCACGTAAACTAAAAAAATTAGAAAAAATTAGTAACTTTTTTTTCATTCATTGTGTCACTTTTTAACTGTTTGAAAAATATTTCTAATACTCCCACATAAAATTCCAGTAATTTTTTTAAGCCACGAGAGGCCACTGGGCCTGGTAAACTCTGAGTTTTCCATTGATACGTGTGAACGTGTCCAATAAAAAAATTAGAAAATTGCGCAACTTTATAAAAAGTTGAAAAGATTTGGAAAAAGCTAAGTTTTCCGTCGACACATGCCCACGTATACTAATAAAAATTGGAAAAATTTGTAATTTTTTTTTCCATTTACTGCGTCGCTTAATAACCTTAGAAATTTTTCTATCTTTCCCACACACACTTCCAGTAAGTCTTTTAAACCGCGATAGGCTACTGGGCCTAGAAAACTATGAGTTTTCCGTCGATACGTGTTAACGCGTCCAATAAAAAAATTAGAAAATTGCGCCACTTTATAAAAAGTTAAGAAGATTTGGAAAAAGCTAATTTTTCCGTCGACACATATGCCCACGTATACTAAAAAAATTAGAAAAATATTGTAATTTTTTTTTTCATTTACTGCGTCGCTTAATAACCTTAAAAATTTTTCTATCTTTTCCACACACTATTTCAGTAAGTCTTTCAAGCCGCGATAGGCTACTGGGCCTAGAAAACTATGAGTCTTCCGTCGATACGTGTGCACGCGTCCAATGAAAAAATTAGAAAATTGCGCCACTTTGTAAAAAGTTAAGAAGGTTTGGAAAAAGCTAAGTTTTCCGTCGACACATATGCCCACGTATACTAATAAAATTTGAAAAAATTTGTATTTTTTATTATCCATCGCGTCACTTTATAACCATATGTCACTCTACAATACTGGCCAAGGCCTGCCTTGGCCAACTGTCCAGAGCCTGGTGTTTAGCTGCGGCCGTTTAGCAGTCAATACTAGTCGGTATTGTATCAGTATCCTGCAGCAGTCTTAACTACTACATTAGTAGCCAAAACAAAATGCAATTTTTGTGTTTTTAAGAAAATTTTTGTATATTTTATCTAAATGGTTTTTAATTCTTATGTTATACAAATATCAATTATTTGACGCTCTCGCAAATAATATTTGAGGGTATTTTGTGTACTAAAAATTTTTTTAATTATTATATTATAGACATATCAAGTGTGCAACAAACATGTGCAAAGGAACCGCAAAATTAACAAACGGACATATATTTCAACAAAAAAATGCTCACTCGTCTAATTGTGTCTCACATGATCTAGAAGGAGATATAATACAATTCAGAGAAGCAATAAAAAATAAATTGAGTGTAGAATTATTGTGGCGCCCTCTTCGTGAGATATTTAACGATGTCTCTACCTCAATTGAGTAAGCATATTCTTCAAGTGATTGATATACCTAGTAGTTTTAATGGCTATAGGTCTCAAAGTCATCTGAGCCTTTTTTATACTACAATATAATAATTTCCATACAATCAACAAAAAATGTACTGTCTGTATGTGTTAGAGCTGCATCTCAACTGTATTATATAGTATTCGGATAAGAATAGTATCAGAATAAACGAAAAAAAAAACAAAAGAAAAACCATAAAAAAAGTATGATTTAATAAAATTTAATTAGTGACCCCCATCTATACAAAAATATGTTAAGCTGCAGAATTTAACAATTTTTTTTCAGAAAGTACGTATGGAAAAAGATCTGGGTAAAATGTATACACACATAAAATCTTCTTAAAAAGAACGTAAATTTTTTCAGAGTTATCTAACATGTAATTATTTTTTGCCTAAATAATGGTAAGAAACATACAATCATGTTTTGAAAACTTAAAAAACGTTAGGGCATTCATAGACTGTACTAAAGTAGCATTTAATGACCGAAAAATTAGTGCTGTCTTATTGTTACTTACTCCCTGTATAATATTGGCTGTGTCTGACCTTTCAAATCTTCCAAATAAGCATACCTATATTTCTTCTGGTTTAGATAATATATGTTTTTAATTGTATAACTTATATAAGACAACACTATTTTAAATATACCATACACTGCTTGGGTAAACGCAGATAAATTCTTTATATAGTAAAACGTGTACATTTTATTATATTAAATATTTATTTCATTATTCATTGTTTTATCTGTTGAAACTAAATTTGGTGATGGTCACGAAGTGTAACCACCACTTAACGCCCTCGGACCAAACTTTGCTCACACTTTGTGTTCACATCCGGAAAAGTGCTTTAAGCCTAGGGGTTATAGATACTGAGCGCAAAATAGTACATTCCACCCTCGGTAAAAAATAAAATATACGTAACTCAGGCACAAACATCACCGCGCTCTTTGGGCCCTCATGTATGTACTTTGTGCCCTAGAAAAAAACAAAAATACGAAATATCTAAAAAAAGGTTATTTAATTGTATCTGCAGCAAATGTTAATATACCTAGCATACATCATAGCATATCTTATATAGTGATTTGATAAGTCTACTGCCACTTTTGACAATTTTTTAACTTCCGGAAATATTGAAATCATCAAAAAAAGAAAATATGAAAACATCTGAAAAACACGTTTTTTCATTAAATCTTTAACAAAACTCAGTATTCCCAGCTCAAATCGTGGATTATCATAAATAGTAGTTTAAAAAATCTAATGCAATTTTGTGGTATTTTGTTAACTCCCGGAAGTATTGAAAACATCAAAAAAAGTAAATATAATAGCATCCGGAAAAAACGATCATTTAATTATATATCCTGAAAAAGTTAATACATCCAGCTAAAATATTGGCTTATCATTAATATTAGTTTGATAAGTTAATTGCAGTTTTATGCTAATTTTTAATATTATGTTAAATTTTTGCATTTTAATTTACTTGTTATAAAACTTTTTTTTAAATTAAATGTAGACACCAAGTTGCTGCCCAGTACATCACTTACATAAGTATGAAAGAGTCAATGAAAAGATGGCAGAAAGTGTCTTTTCCAGGAAGCCCACCTACCATTAGAGAACTGAATGAAAAATTAAATGATGTAAATAATAGTCACCTACGAAATCTTGGAACCTCATCCATGACCTGCACCCTTGTTACCCAAAATGGACACGGTCATTTAGTTTTTTATGACCACGACTTTTTGACAACAAAATTTAATTATGTGCAACAGTTATTCATAGATGCAACATATCAAATTGTTCCTCGTTTAGATGATGCTTATCAAATATTAACAATAATGGAAATAAAAGATGGGCATGTAAGTCATTTGTTTTACAAAAGTTAATATTTCTGTTAAAAAATATGCTTGCACACATACAATTAAAAAAAAAGAACTTAAGTAGAAATTATTGCACTCATCTAATTACACAGCCATACAAAAAAAAAAATTTAGTCTGGTGGTCTTACTACGCATACTATAAGTTTTTTGTGTTGCTGAATCTCAATCTGAGGTTGATTTCACTCCAGCACATCAAGTTCTTGACATAACCTTAAAAAACACTATAAGATCCACTAAAACCATATAAAAGAATAAACCATGTATAAAAACAAATATGTAAGAAATTTACAAATTAAAATATGTAAATAAATATAACTAAATATAAATATAAATTAACTCAATTAATTAAATATATATATATAAATTAACAAATATGTGCATAAATAAATGAATGAATTCAATGATATTAAGTTAAAGCTTTAGTCAGTCGAATATCATCATTGATGACTTTCCATAGAGAACTTACGTCAAACTTTGGGCATACAATATTACAGAATACATCGTACTGTCCAAGTCACCAACCAATGTAGAGCAGCGGTCGTATGATAACGACGCCTGCGGGCTCACTTTCCCACCCTGACCATTCGCCGATACTGAGGATCCGATCCTCTGTATCGTTAAACGATTGCATGGGAGAGTATACCGAGAGAAATATGGAAGTCCTAGAACTTTAAGTTTATATAATCAGTGATCCTGAAAGCATATAGTATACATAGTCAGACCCCCAGACTGGAAAAACTTTTTTAAATGATTTTAGTAAATGTTAAAGTGTTTTTAGAGGTTATGTCAAAAACGTGATGTGCTGGGGTGAAATTGTCCTCGGATTAAGATTCGGCAACCCGAAAAACACATAGACAGCATAGTTAGACCATCTGGCCAAAATTTTTTTTGTGTGGCTGTGTTATTTATAAAATGTTAATAATAAAAAATGAGAAGGAAATCTAGGACTGTCATAATATTTATCTTTTTAATACATTTTTTTTTACCTAACAATAGTAACAATACTTTTTCATTTTGTAGGAGAAATTTTAGTGTACATAATAAATCTTAACATCTTATTTTCGATAGTTAAAGAATAATATTAATATCTCACTAACCCAATTTCCTTAAATCATATTGTTATCCGAAGTTATCGTTCTATAAAGTTCATTTCCCTATCATTTTAAACTCCATCCTATTTTTTTTTTTTTTTTTTAGATTATAATGTACGTTCAAAAATATATAAATAAAAATATCAATTAGTCAAACAGATCTAAGCCAGTTAAATAGATATTACCAATAATTTTTTAGGCAATACCGTTGGCATCGTGTATAATGTCAGACAAAAGCCAGCAGTCTTACAAATGCGTGATTAATGTAATTGCAAATGCATTGCCAAACAAATTGAACGTAATATCAGTAATGACTGACTTTGAGCAAGCATTACGTAATGCATGTAAAAGCAATTTTGCAAGAGCACACAGCGCCGGCTGCAATTTTCATTACGACAGTGTGGGTAAATATTATATTATATCTGGCATTGAATAACATAATAATAGTTTTTTGATACAATGCGTTTTTCTGGACCTTTAAGCGTTTACTGCGTACTCTTTGTCTGAAAAGTAGGATTCATCACATAAGTGTTTTCCAACCGGAACTAACTATGTTCCCTTTAACTATAAAATAACACTGGTAGTGATGACTTCAATGTAATGAAAACTCAAATTTCATATCATGGACGCAAAGTAAGAAAATCTGGCCCGTGGGGGTTTTTGTATATTTGTGCCTAAAGTGCGAATAATGTTTTTGTTTGAAGAGGCGTAAAGTCTTACTTTGTGCTTGTCGAAACACTTTTCACGAGCTAATCATTTTGCACCCGTGGGTGGATAAGTATTTTCAGCCCAGGAAGTCCGTAAATTACTTTATTCTTCATTAGAGATTTTTGAGAGGCTGATGTGCCCTCATTAATAAAAATAGGGTTCATCACTCATGTGCATCCGACTAGGGCGCTTCTAACAGCCCCTCGGACTTTTATTGATCCTATAGAAAAAGTGATCGTAATTCGCTGTGTGCAAGTTCAATGCTGCCCGCTTTTTACCAGATTTTTTATGTTAAGTTAAATGGGAGAGAATAAGTTCACGCGTTCTACTGGCAGATTTTCCAAACGATTCCATAAGACTACTTGTAAAAGTGACCAGTGGTGCCAGCCCTCCCCTTCACCAACTTGCACTCAGCGAATATGTTCCACGATGACGATTCGAAAAATAATGCACACTACAGAATATATATTGGATCAACATGGTGGCAGCCTATAGTGAAAACTGACATTTATTCTGATCACATCTTTTATCATCATTACGGGTACAAAAAATGGCAAAAATTAACAAATGGCTAAATATATGCAAAACGTAGTGTTTTGCATGTAAGGCACGACCAATCTATGAGGTATCAGAGCAAAATGTGTTACTTAAATAACAGATTTTAATTTTGATATTATTCCGTTATCATATGCAACTAAGTAAACTCAATAAAATTGATAACATACATACATACGTTAACGCATACACTACATGAACAACTCAGATCACCCTCATGCCAGGTTCAAAGTTTGTTTTGTACTAAAAATAGACTTGATCGTGCCTAAAAATGCAAAGTGTAGAAAATAGGTAAAATAATTATGTCAATACATTCTGTTCATTTAATGATGCCCAATTCATCCTATATAAAAATTTTTGAATTGATATTGAAATTAAAAAATTTTCTAGGACACTCAGTATAACAGCGAGAGTTTCTAACTTACACCTTGGTTTTCTTTTACAATCACGTAATGTAACTTTTTAGCTCAAATTATCAATGGATTATGATGAATTTTTGCATTAATGATTTCATGGATTACTTGTTTCTTGTCCTTTCTTATTATTTTTGTGTCAATAAAATCGTAAAATTATTAACGATTATTTTTTTTTACGCTAGAAACTCCTATTAATTGCAATTGTACTTAAAGTCACAAAAGTTAAATATTTTTAAAAATTTCCCAAATATGTTTATGAAATGTTTGGAGACCTTGAGAATGACCTTTATTTTTCAGGTTTTATTCCGTAAAATAAAGAGGTTAAAACTGACTGATTATGTTCGAGATAATGATGAAGCAATTACTTTCATAAAAAATATTCTAGGACTAGCCCTATGCCCTCCAGAAAGTATAATAGAATTATTTTATAACTTGAAATCAAAACTAAGCCTTTCAACAAAAAGGAGAATGCAAAATTTCTTAAATTATTATGAACAATATTGGTTGAATATCGTTAAACCTCATGGATTTTCTGTATATGGATTAACAAGACGTACTAACAACATTAGCGAGTCCTATAACGCCCAACTGAAACACAAAATTGGCATTCATCCTTGTGTTTGGGATTTTTATTGTAAGTTATTATAAAATTATATTTGAATTTTTGTTTGTAAAAAGTATTTGATAAAAATATTTTATTAATATGTAATATCAGAATTATCAAAATTATTCTCCCAATTACAAAATTCATAAATTGTTTTAATTGTTTCTAAATAGTGTTTCACATAACACGTACAAAAAATTAATAGTTTTCACTAAATATTTTGAAAACTGTAAGTCGTATGAAAAAAATGATATACATAAATTTTATAGCCTAACTAATTATGTACAGTTTAAATAAAAGTTTGTGTTGTGACCGATAGTTAAACAAGCAATTCCCAAATTTGGCTTATGGATGTGTAATTCTACTAGTTTAATCTCCATATTTATTAGCGTACTACTTTCTTCCTCTACCAACTATTACCTCCTTTAACAACCTTATTTTTTACACAATTTTTACTTAAAGTTAATTATCCCTTTGATAAACATTTAACATTTCACAAAAATCATTTTTTTCTAAGGTTTTATAAAAATACATCTGCACATAAAGTAATAGATCCATATAATAATTATCTTACTTATTTTACTCCTTTTACTTTTTTTTACTCTGGTGCTCCAGCATTTTCACTTTCTTTTTCTTTTTAATTACCCTATTTGACTCTAGCTTTTTAGAGTCAGTACTTTCATCTCTCATTCTCTTTTCTGTAAAGCTCCTCTTATGAATGTATTTATTTTATGATATTAAACAAAAATACAAGTTTAATTATCTAGTTTCCTAGTCTGAACAAAAAAGTTACAGAACTCCGACTAATCGATGCACTTTTGTCTGCTATACAATTACGATGCATGTGGAGCAGACGAGATCATTATTGTGATACTTCTAACATTTATTAATTAATGAATGCTGACAAAATCTCATGTTATGACTGACTTGTATAGATAAGTCATGACTCCTATAAAAATTATAACATTTATTCCTCTATAAATTCTATTGTTCAAGATATTTTATGAGAACAAAATATGATATTGTCTTTGGTTAAGTAGTGTACCTTTAGATAAAACGCTTTTACCACAATGATCGTTGGCAGAAATTCTCTTATCCCTTCCATCTTTATTCTCAGAGTGGACGATTAATCATACTCAGATTTATGTATATTATTTTCTTGATAAATTTTTTTTTGGTGAGTAATTTTAATTACGTGCATGTCCTGTATACTATATAATTAAAGCATTTAAATATTTTGTCTCATTACTAAAAAAAATTTATTATTTGAATAAATAAAACATAACACTCATGAAAATAAAAGAAATCTTTTTTCAAAAATACATTAAAATCATTTATATAATTTTGGCAAAAATTATGAAATAACAAAAAATTGCAAGAGCTGATGTTGCGAGACTCGAGCAATGCTTAAAAATTAGTAGACATCCTTGTTATTCAACAATATACAAACACAAAAGATCACAACGGGATTTGTATTTTGTAATAGAATAATTTAATTTATATGAAAATTTATAACATATTTTACATAAACGTAATGAGAAAATAATGAAATCTAAGTTATTTATAAAAAATATGAACACTTTTAGCATGGAGACGATTGCATAACAAAGAAATAACCTTGGATAGTTTTTTGGTTATTGCTTCTAATCTTAAAGGTGATTTATGCTGTGGTAATCTTGCCGACAAAATAAATAACCAGGTCTTAGACATGAGTGAAGCAGACGAAAATGGTCGTGAATAAGTTAAATGCCTGGATGAATTTAGATTGGGTAAAAATTTGAGTATTATTTTCTACTACTAACGTTCATGTGTTAGCATGAAAAAAAAATATTATTGGGGTCTGTTTTAAGAATTAACAAATGATAAAGTTTATGCGCATTATGTAGAGATCAATCATTTTTTAATTATTATTGTGTTATGTAAGAACATGAAATATTTTTCTATAGAAAATTTAAAAAATATATTTTTTTTTTTATAAATAAATGGTATATAAGGTAAAATAATATTAGGCAAATAAGAGCGTTAAGTAACATCATACTATTTATTAGGCAATTTAAAACTTTTAGATTATTCATACCAAAAAAATTATTTTAAATACACAGATATAAATATTGATTATGATATCTCCGTTTTCCAAAATGATAATGAAGATAATAATACTGATGTTGAAAGTATTGATGATTTAAATGAAAATGAATCTAATTCAAGTGACGAGCCCCAAGATAATAGTAAGAAAACAAACGTCTTTAAATCAATTAATAAATTTTAAATTTTTTGTATAGTTACTCTAAATTTTTAATAATTAATAACTAATACATTTTCAGAAAGATTTCTTAATCTTACATTTTTCATGTGCGAAAAAATTGTTCATTTTTTTATTGAATTTTTTAAGAATTACGGAAAAAATTATTTCGTCAAAATAAAAATTGACTTTATTTATTTACTTAACTTAACATGAAGAAATGACAATGACTTATTTAATTTTTTGGTTATAGGCTTCTATTGTTTCTAAAAAAATTTTATGACCATCAATTTTTCAATTATTTAATTTTTATTAAAACAGACCCTTTGATAAATCCATGATTTTATTGTTTATAACACGTAAATGACAATGTTATGTAAACAACCTTTTTTTACAAGAAAACTTTAGATCAACGTAGAAAAAATACCTTGTCAAGTAAAACGGAACCGAGAAAATGATTTAAAATCAATAAAGTATACTAATATCGTGTAAGAATTATTAATTCCACAAGCTGCCATGTGAAAATGAGATTGTAGTTAATTAAAATAGAATCGTCTTCATAATACCTAATGCTTTAAATGCTGGAAAATTTAGTTCCAAATTTTGGCGTTGGCAGTGCCACCTGAGATGTGCTTACAGTAAAAATCCTATACCTTTTGTTTACTTTTTATGCTTATATTTATATGGTAAAATAAATTCTTTTTTACGCCTATGAAAACTAAATTAATAGATACAATAGAAATTATTATCTCTTTCTGATCAACTGTAATATGGTTTGATATTTAGCTAGAATATTATTAAGTAAAGACAATGTATAGTGGAAAAATAATTTATCTGAAAACAGTGTTTTTGTTGTCAAATTTTTTTATCAGCATTCATATGCACATATTTAGAAGGAAAAAGCTTTGCCTATAAGAATTAGTGCTAAAAATGTAGTTGGTATGATGATAATTTGTTTTCTATTACAGTTAAGTTGTACTAAACGGTCTTATGTTCAAAAGAAAAAGTTAGCGGAATAATTAGATAGGTAGTCGTAAATTTCTGGTCTTTTAAAAAAGAAATAAAAACATTTTTGGATCTTGGAATTTGAAAAAAATGAACATTGTTATGTAAAAATTAAATTGAATATATATTACCTATAGTGACGATTTATCAATCATTCTGAGTAGAATAATCTTGCTTCGTAAATCTTCTTGAGTAGCATAAAACAGCTGCATCGTTACAAAGTTTTAGCAGTATCTTTGTGGTTCTTTTGCTTCAACAGCAACAATTAAGACTTTAGTAAAGTTGTCAATTTTGTCTGATTCTGTCCATGATATTTGTTTGTGTTATTCGTACTATTTATTATTCTGTTAACACTAGTAAATAATGTTTTTCTATTGTTCGTTTGTAAAACATTGATTTTGCTATTAAAAATTTTAAAATTATTACATTATTGTAAGTTATACAGTTCCAAAGAAAAAGTTTTTTCTGAAGCGATCATAACAATTTACATTTCAAAATTAAAATTCATGGAACTGTATAAAGGATCAGGAATAAATTCGTATATGGTTATAATAATTGTCAATTATGTATAATTGCACTATTATAACAGTTCTTATATTATATACGTACTTACGAGGTTAATTTTTTTTCGGAATCCGTATGCGATAACAGATTCAATCCACACTATTCAATAAAGAAGTAAATTGTACAGGAAAAAGAGATAAAACATTATTCATCTCAATCATTGTAGATCACTGTATACTTAATAGTATATTCACAACCTCACTTGTATAAGGAAAAAATATTTGACAGCAAACGGTATAGTCCATGGCTATCTATTGCATCAAAAAAAGATTTTTGACATACAATCATTTTTTTATTGCTGAGAAAATCTTAATCTTTAGAATATTTTCAGATATACGTTGAAATCTGCTATGATATTAACTTTCATTCATTTTACGTAATCCTGAGTGTTCCTAGTGCTGTATTCTAAATAATTTGTTGACTCTACTCTTAACATTCATATGTTGGAAGCAAACACATTGATTTGTTTATTTTTTACCCAACAATTTCATTCTATATATATCTGAGGATTATAGGTATGTTACAATTTACAATCCCACAAAATGCGTTTCAAACTATTTTAGATCCCAGAAAATAGTAAATAAAATATCTAGGATCCCAGAAATACATTTCTAGGATCCATTGATAATGCAATATATATTCCTAGGATCCCAGAAAAAAAAAGTTTCAGAATACATCAATCAGCAAATATATATACATGAGTCAACGAATATCAATTTAATTATTAGCATAACCTATTAATTATTTTTGAACGTATACATAACATAGAAATTTTTTTTTTTTATTCTCAAGAGGCGTAGACTATCCTCTAAAACACATTCTTGACAAGGCACTCTGCAACCGGTTGGCCACCACATTGCAAAAGATATAAGAGCACAGAGGTGCTAGCAGATGTCTTAGTGCGACTTTCGTAATTTTACTCACTACTTTTTATTATGCAACGTAATATCTATGTTTTCTCACTGTTCTGGTCAAATTAACAAGGTTTTTTTTTCTGTTAATTTAAAGTTTTTCGGTTTAAGAATTTTTTTAAATTTGTTGCCATTAATGTATAATAAACAAGAAATAATGGACTTGCAAAATGGTCTATTGAGTAGAACATTTTACAACAAAAAGATTCAAGTAAAATTTCTATCAGAGTAATTGAAGCTATGATACAGGCTAATAATTATATAAGCTAATAATAAAGCTAACTTCTGATTTAGACAAAGCTATTTCTCCAATATTCCTGGAAAATATATGTAAAAAAATGATCAATTCTTTATCTACTAAAAAACGTAAGATAAAATCTTATGATAAGATGAAATCTTTTTTTTTTTTTTTTTTTTATCAATATGCTAAACGTAGAATTTTTTTTTTTTCTTATTAAGTAACATATTAAATAACATAGTCTAATATCTTAAGAATTTTTGTTATTATTAAAAAAAAAAAAAATGATAATAATAGTTTGTAAGATGAACAAAACAACCATACAGCTTTAGGAAGTGAAGGTGAATTGTTAAGAGTGATCTCTCATGAAACAAGGCATCGATCACGCTCACCATTACGAGGACAAGTAACAGGTTATAATAACTAATGTATTATGTATAATATCTAGAAATAAAATAATTAAATATTTAAAAAATTTTTAATTGTTTCATCAGAAATTTTTTTACATTTTCTTTTCTAAAATCTGTGAAATATTAAAAAAGTGATAATTATTTGTTTTACTCTGTTAAAAAATTTTAAGAAAACATTCTTAAGTACATGAAAATCAGATCAAATAATTATAACTTACTTAAAAACCATAAAATCATGTATTTAAGTTATAGTTTTTCTTATATTCATATCTAAACAACTAACAGATTATTTTTGTTAAAATAAATAACTGATACTTAAATTTAAAAATTATAAAATGTGAAATAAAAAACAATAATAATAATTTTATTTTTATGTTTTTTTTATGATATAAATTAATAACGTTATCATCACAATTACTTTCACGAGAAGAACGGAAAGGTATAAATGCTAACATTTTATTGAACATTTTAAATACATGTACCATAAAAGCACAAGACAAAATAGATGAGTAAAATGTACATACACACACTTGAAAAAGTATACGCAAAAACCGTTCAAAAAGTTTGTATGGCGCCAAAAAAAAATTATTTTTAAATAACAATGAAACAGACTTAAATCTCACATTTATATATCAAGATAACTATGTAAAATATGAAGCAATTTTTTTTTTTTTTTATGTTGATGCTAAAAAACAACCAGCATAAATGACAGTTTTCAAAATTTTAAAACATAATCATTGGTATGATTGTTTTTAAATAGTCATTTTTAAGGTGCACTCGCGCATAAAAAAAAAATTATTAAAATTTGTTACTTGCACAATAGGAGTTAATATAATTAAAAAAAGAATAAAATTGCAGACATCGTTTTTACGTCATATATATAATTATCATTACAGAATTATTATTATAGATGATTTTAAAAGAATATTATTACTGAAAATTATATAATTATACAATGTAAACGTAATGTTACATTTTTTTTTTAAGTAGACCTTATCAATTAAAATGTAAAATATTACAAAAGAAGTGTCTAAAACTAAGAATTGATAAATTTTGAAATAATATTACTATTTTCGAGAAATCAATTATTATACTTTAAATCTCATTTAAAATATTTTTATGTTAAAAATTATTTTAATGAATTTTATTTTTCATTTCTATAAATGTTAATATTGTAAGAATAATAGTTTTTGTTGGATAAGTTCTATCGTCCCTGGGGCTATTTTGCAGCCCATAAGGTAGCCACGGAGCAACAGCGCTTATGTTTTACATCTTATTTTTTCTATCAAGGGCACACCAGATCATTAACAATACTCAAAATTAAAGATATAAATTTATACACTTTTCAAGAAAATAAATACATTTAATTTCCTGTTCTGTCAAGATAATACCAAAAAGTACAAATGTCTTTTTATAAGACATGTATATGCTAAGTTTTTTAAAATGACATTATGTTTTTAGATGAATTAATCAGTTCAAGACAACTTAGACCATCAACTGAAGTATTGGACATAAACTCTTCTTATCAACGACCCACTTTACAGCCAAGATCTTCCGTTCAACCAATTGGTTAACAATTATCATTACTTATACATTATGTTAAATTGTTTATTTTGAGAAAAACTGGAAACTCGCCATTTTAGAATATTTAATTCTAAAGAATTTGAAAAATAGTTGATTTTTATATAAAAAAATTTTTCAACGTTTTTATATAAATGTGTATATGCATACTTATGTAAATGATCATATTTTGCTATGAGATAAACTAAATTAATTTTAAAAAACAGATTTTCTTTCAGTGAGCAAATATGCGGCAGAAACAACAACTATTTTTTATGCACAAGTTTACCTATATACATGCACCTATATCTTTTTTATAGACCGCAAAATTGTTTTTCGTCATGGGCCTCAAGTGGAACTTTTTTGCCCACTTGATGCAAAGTAATCACAATTTTTTCAAAACAGAATTTTTTTGTGATGTAGAAAAAGTAAAATAAATATAATGAGTGATAATCATTTTTTTTCTAGCACTGTGAAGCTAGTTAGTGTTTTCCACATTTTTTTGTGAGGAAAATTAAAGATTCCATATGTATATTAAAAGTGTATTGATAATACTAGAATTCATTACACCAGTTTTTTTTTTTTTTTTTTTTTTTTTTTTTTTTTTTTTTTTTTTTTTTTTTTTTTTTTTTTTTTTTTTTTGCAAGACTACAACAATTTTAAACAAGCAATAACTAGCAAATCATTAATTAACATAGAGGAATGTGGTATCTTTGTAACAATCAAACACAAAATGTGGTGTCATAACAAAAAATGTGGTAAATTAAAATTGGTTTATTTTTAATGTAATAAAATCAAATAACTATGTAAGAAAATTTGCAAACACACAAAATATGACAGTTTAGTTATTCAAAGCGATATGATGATTGTAGAAAATCATATAACTTAAACTATTTTATGATTTTGCAAAAAAAAAATGTAATCTTGATGAAAAACAGTTTGTTGATAGTTCTGGAAAATTAAAATGATTTTTTTTATAACAGCTTAGCTTTGACCCCCTGGTTTAACACCAGGACGCTGTCCCTGAATTTTGCACAGCCTCTCTTGCGGACGTTACGTTTACTACCTCAATTTAAGTATATAAAACCTTAAACAATGGAAAAACTTTATATACAAAAATTATTAACGAAGTATATCTCGTTTATATGTGAATAATATTAGGTGTACAAGTCTTTAACGCGTTATTTTAGTTATTTACTTAAAAATGTATACCAATGTTTGTCGCATATACTACGTTAAGTCTTGTACATCACTCGTGTCGGTGTTAGTAACTCATAATGTGTGATGAAACTCGTGTCAGACAATAATGTTGTCGGCTGGCAGTCATTTTTAGTAACTTTGATCACTAATGTCCGTCAATCATAGCTTTCAGTTTTATTTTTTTAATAAAGTAAGAAAAGAAAATGAAATGTTAATATAATTCAAGCTTTACCTGCTTTAATTAAGCTCCGTTTTGTACTCTTAGGAAGAAATGGTAGTTATCGTCGGATGAATGCCCTCGTCTCCAGGACTGTCGAAAGCCACTCAAGAATGCATGAAGTAGGAAAAAAAATATACGCCACCCGAGAAAAAACATAGTGGCATGATGTACTATTATTGCGTAAATAACTTATCAGTGCTTCTGAAAATTTAATATAATATTTTTCTTATGTTATTGCGTCATGCAAAAAGTAACGGATGAATTTAATCTATCTCTTTCGAATGTAAATTGAATCTTCATGTGACTTCTCCATATGGTTAAGTGTTATATTTAATTTTTTTATACATTCAATAACTAAAAAACAATATTGGGAAATGTTCTCAAATTTTATGTGACTTCCTAACATTATAACGTGTTTTCCATATTGTTAAAATATCAAAAAGATCCTTCAGAAAACGCATGTGTGATGGACATCTTTAACTAAGATATACGTACGAGGATACTTTGTGACAATAAGTTAGCTGCAGTTCTTTGAGTAACATAATGTTAATAGTAATATTAATAAGCACATAAAAAAATGTATTCAATCATAAAGATATTAACCTTAATTTTTCAGATGAATGTGGTTTCCGAGACTTGCCTGTCACTGCTGTTAATTCACCTATAATAAGAACAAATACATCAGATACTATCAATCAGACACATCAAAATTACAATTTGGCATCACGTCCATCGACTAGTAACACCCAATCAAATTCACCAACATCAATACTATTTTTTTCTCCAAGACGATCAAACACATCAACACCAGTCGATTCTATGTTTGCAAGTAGATTAAATACAAATTCACAAACGTTTGAAAATAAATTGAATATAGATTTACCAACATCATCCCATAATTCAACTCTAATCAATTATAATTTTATGGAAAATCAAAATCACTACTCATTCCAGTCGAACAGTTCGGTTTCAAATACTCCATCATACCTACACTCTCAAAAATTTTTACCATCTCGTCCACATGAATCAAATATTTTACCAGCATCACCTTTGTCAAGAAATAAAAAACGAAACAGAAAAAGATACGAACGTCGTAATAGAGGCAAGTACAGAAGTAAATTATTTAATGGGTCTTTCTATCAATACAGGTTTATTATTTCAGTTATACTTGAATTACTATTGGAAATTCAAAGTGATCAGTGATCCGTTAAATTACTATTCTTTATTTCTTCATAAAATATGATCTTTAATGAGATTCGTGCGTAACTCTGAGATCAATATAACGTATGAAAAAAAAAAAAAAAAAAAAAAAAAAAAATCTGTAAACTAATACGTATATTTAAAAAATAACACTTACAAAACAATAATTATGAGCATAGAAGATATACATTGATTTATTTGAAAATAAAAATAGTTTTATCGGTGACTCGTAGTGTGTGCAGGCTTAAGACTTGTGTTGACTGCTGAATTTTTAATGCGTGCATACGTCACTTTACGAAGAGGGCAACTTGTAGTTTATCACTCTTTTATTTAGTTTTTCTGGAATAGTTTTACAAAGTATTTTTAATTTTAAAAAACGTGAATATAAGCCCATGCTAAAGAAGTATTTAACAATGGTTTTTAAACGTCTCATTCTTATTGTTTTATCCTACAATCATATCAGAAAAATTAGAAGTGTATAAAAGCTTTCTCAACAACCTTTCCGAGTTTAACTTTCATAGCCAAGTTTTTCATTATGACATGAAACACCTTAATTCAAAATTAAAAATTTAATGATGAAACTTCGTAGACAAATATAAAAAAAAAAAATATTTTTAATATATGTTAACGACATATTACAACTTTACATTTTTTTAAGCACCTTTAGCATAATTACGACTTCCTACTTCGTCACCTTGAAGAAATACTGTCCCATTTCACTTAAATTAAAAATTGCAACCACTGTTATCAGAAAAATATATTTTTTCATGCTTCTACTAAAATTACTCTTTTTTTCTGATTTCAATGAGTAAAGTACCACCTTCCTCTCAGGTAAAAGATCAGAAAAAATCGTACATATCTCGGAATGAGAGTACTTGATCAAATACTAGCGCTTCGATCTTGCAGTTTTTTTTCAGATTATTAATTTTCAATGCTGTGTCTATTCGAACCTTAAATTCATATACACGCATACGCCTAGCTCGCTTCGCTCGCATTTTCAATGGCATGATAAAGCTATATAAACAGGGAGATAAAACTTGTTATAATAAATAAGGTGCAGATAGGAATATGTAGTAAAAATGAAAAAAAGTCAGATATACAGTTTACTTAAAATACTTAGTATTCAAGTCCTATTCATTTTTTACGAATTTCAGCGAATACAAGTGCAAATACATCAACATTAAGTGACAAATGAATGATTGATGACCCATCAACATTAAGTGGAAGATCGATGATTGATGACCCATCAACATTAAGTGGAAGATCGATGATTAATGACCAACCAGTTGAAGCGGTAGCTTCCAATTTGCAAGGTAATACTATAATATGTCAAAAGGGTGCAAAATACGATCGTAAGTGTTCAAAGGTTGCTAATTTAACAGATTGATGAAAACTATTATTAAATTAAAAATCATTAATAAAAGAACGATTGTTTTCTATTCGTTAAAAATATTTAAAAACAAGTACGTTAGTACTGCCATTGATATACATAAGGTTTACATTAACTAATATCGAAAAAAATAAATTTTTAAAAAAGGAAGTCAGCAGGTGAGACAGTAAGACGAAACCTATGAACCACGTGATTTACCTGATTCCAATGTAGAGCCTCATGCAGGTAATACATTGTATAATAAATGTTTGTTGATTGCTAACACTTCTCACTAGTGTTTTTTGTAGACAATTTCCTGAAAAATGTTTGGTGAACTGTTTTTTAAACTTTGCTAAAAACATTATTCCTAGTTGTTGGTACTCTCGCTAAACCAAGTTGAACCAACTTGGAATAGTGAGAGAACAAACCACTGAGGACGCTGTTCACTGTAAAAATAAGAACATGGTATGGCCACCTTTTTCTATTTTTTTTAGTGATAGAACATAATATAGTGATAAATATGCTAATACGGTTAAACAACATGGAAACCAAAAACAAATAGATTATCTTATTTCTTAACTTTTAATTTCAGAGAATACAAGTGCGACTGCATCATCATTGCATGAAAATCTCATGACTGACACCCAACGCTTTGGAGAAGCCCCTTTAAATGAACAAGGTCTAATATTTTCTTTTTTAAATGATAATTTAAGTAGATAAAAATACTTTTTATAATAATAAATGTATAAATTATAACATTAAAATAAGACACTCACAAAAAATTTTTTTTTATAAATAAATTTTATATTTTTTAAGTATTTTTTCCTTAGGTACTAACATTTTACTGTAACATAAAAGACTAAAGTTTTAAAAACTTCTTACTTGACAAACTTAAAATATAACAAACTAAATAAACAAAATTGATACCTTGTGTAAAAATTCTCTAGCGAATGTCCAATAGTGAAACATCATTGATTTTATTAATTACTTATCGTTTTCATAAAAAGTGACACCGTAATTCCCTAGCTTTATGTAAAGAAAACAGTTAATTAACGGTAGTAAATAATTACACTACATTGAAACCTCACGATTCTATCTTTACTGAAAAATAAGTGTAGCAAAAAACTAATTTACCATAAATTAAAAAATAATTTTACCACATTAAAGTTTTGTAATTTTATCTGCAAAGAGAAACTGGCGTTGGTTTCTAACCAGCCGTTTAATTTCGTAAGTAAAAGAACAAAGTTTAAACCTGGCGAAAGGATTACCTAGCCAGTGTGTAATGTTGGTACTTGATTTTTTATTTTCATTCACCAAAATAAAACAAAAGTCAGTGTAAAAAGAAACTAATCTACTTTCGATTGCAGAATAATTTTACCGCATTAAAACCTTATGATTTCATCTGCAAAGACAAACTAGCGTTGGTTTCTAACCAGCTGTTTATTTTTGTAAGTAAAAGAATAAAGTTTAAACCTGGCGTAAGGATCACCTAGCCAGTGTGTTATGTTGGTACTTTATTTCTTTTCTTTATTAACCAAAATGAAACAAAAGCCAGTGTAAAAAGAAACTAATATACTTTTGATTGCAGAATAATTTGACCACATTGAAACCTTATGATTTTATCTGCAAAGAGAAACTGGCGTTGGTTTCTAACCAGCCGTTTATTTTTGTAAGTAAAAGAATAAAGTTTAAACCTGGCGTAAGGATCACCTAGCCAGTTGGTGATTGATTTTTTATGTTCATTCACCAAGATAAAACAAAAGTCAGTGTAAAGAGAAACTAATATACTTTTGATTGCAGAATAATTTGACCACATTGAAACCTTATGATTTCATCTGCAAAGAGAAACTGGCGTTGGTTTCTAACCTGCCGTTTATTTTTGTAAGTAAAAGAATAAAGTTTAAACCTGGCGTAAGAATCACCTAGCTAGTGTGTAATGTTGGTACTTGATTTTTTATCTTCCTTTACCAAAATAAAACAAAAGTCGGTGTATAAAGAAATAAACCTATTATCGATTGCAGAATAATTTGACCACATTGAAACCTTATGATTTTATCTGCAACGACAAACTGGCGTTGGATTCTAACCAGCCGTTTATTTTTGTAAGTAAAAGAATAAAGTTTAAACCTGGCGTAAGGATCACCTAGCCAGTGTGTAATGTTGGTGATTGATTTTTATCTTCATTCACCAAGATAAAACAAAAGTCAGTGTAAAAAGAAACTAATGTACTTTCGATTGCAGAATAATTTTACCGCATTAAAACCTTATGATTTTATCTGCAAAGACAAACAGGCGTTGGTTTCTAACCAGCCATTTATTTTTGTAAGTAAAAGATAAGTAATAAGTAACAGCGTGTCATGTTGGTACTTGATTTTTTATCTTCATTCACCAAAATAAAACAAAAGTCATTGTAGAAAGAAATAAACCTATTATCAATTGCAGAATAATTTTACCACATTAAAACCTTATGATTTTATCTGCAAAGACGAACTGGCGTTGGTTTCTAACCAGCTGTTTATTTTTGTAAGTAAAAGATAAAAGTGTAAACCTGGCGTACGGATCACCTAGCCAGTGTGTAATGTTGGTACTTTATTTCTCATCTTTATTAACCAAAATGAAACAAAAGCCAGTGTAAAATGTTACTAATTAACTTTTGAATGCAGAATAATTTGACCACATTAAAACCTTATGATTTTATCTGCAAAGAGAAACTGGCGTTGGTTTCCAACCAGCCGTTTATTTTTGTAAGTAAAAAAATAAAGTTTAAACCTGGCGTAAGGATCACCTAGCCATTGTGTAATGTTGGTACTTGATGTTTCATCTTCATTTACCAAAATAAAACAAAAGTCATTGTAGAAAGAAATAAACCTATTATTGGTTGCAGAATTATTTTACCACATTGAAACCTTATGATTTTATCTGCAAAGACAAACTGGCGTTGGTTTCTAACCAGCCGTTTATTTTTGTAAGTAAAAGAATAAGAAGTAAACCTGGCGTACGGATCACCTAGCCAGTGTGTAATGTTGGTACTTTATTTCTTATCTTTATTAACCAAAATGAAACAAAAGCCAGTGTAAAAAGTAACTAATTTACTTCCGATTGCAGAATAATTTTACCGCATTGAAACCTTATGATTTTATCTGCAAAGACAAACTGGCGTTGGTTTCTAACAAGCCGTTTATTTTTGTAAGTAATAGAATAAAGTTTAAACCTGGCGTAAGGATTACCTAGCCAGTGTGTAATGTTGGTACTTTATTTCTTATCTTTATGAACCAAAATAAAACAAAAGCCAGTGTAAAAAGAAACTAATCTTTTTTTGATTGCAGAATAATTTGACCACATTAAAACCTTATGATTTTATCTGCAAAGAGAAACTGGCGTTAGTTTCTAACCTGCCGTTTATTTTTGTAAGTAAAAGAATAAAGTTTAAACCTGGCGTCAGGATCACCTAGCCAGTGTGTAATGTTGCTACTTGATTTTTTATCTTTATTCTTCAAAATAAAACAAAAGTCAGTGTAAAAAGAAACTAATGTACTTTCGATTGCAGAATAATTTTACCGCATTGAAACCTTATGATTTTATCTGCAAAGACAAACTGGCGTTGGTTTCTAACCAGCCATTTATTTTTGTAAATAAAAGAATAAAGTTTAAACCTGGCGTAAGGATCACCTAGCCAGTGTGTAATGTTGGTACTTGATTTTTCATCTTCATTCACCAAAATAAAACAAAAGTCAGTGTAAAAAAAATTAACCTATTATCGATTGCAGAATAATTTTACCACATTGAAACCTTATAATTTTATCTGCAGTGACAAACTGGCGTTGGTTTCTAACCAGCCATTTATTTTTGTAAGTAAAAGAATAAAGTTTAAACCTGGCGTAAGGATCACCTAGCCAGTGTGTAATGTTGGTACTTGATTTTTCATCTTCATTTACCAAAATAAAACAAAAGTCGGTGTATAAAGAAATAAACCTATTATCGATTGCAGAATAATTTTACCACATTGAAACCTTATGATTTTATCTGCAAAGACAAACTGGCGTTGGTTTCTAACCAGCCGTTTATTTTTGTAAGTAAAAGAATAAAGTTTAAACCTGGCGTAAGGATCACCTAGCCAGTGTGTAATGTTGGTGATTAATTTTTTATCTTCATTTACTAAGATAAAACAAAAGTCAGTGTAAAAAGAAACTAATATACTTTTGATTGCAGAATAATTTGACCACATTGAAACCTTATGATTTTATCTGCAAAGAGAAACTGGCGTTGGTTTCTAACCAGCCGTTTATTTTTGTAAGTAAAAGAATAAAGTTTAAACCTGGCGTAAGGATCACCTAGCCAGTTGGTGATTGATTTTTTATCTTCATTCACCAAGATAAAACAAAAGTCAGTGTAAAGAGAAACTAATATACTTTTGATTGCAGAATAATTTGACCACATTGAAACCTTACGATTTCATCTGCAAAGAGAAACTGGCGTTGGTTTCTAACCAGCCGTTTATTTTTGTAAGTAAAAGAATAAAGTTTAAACCTGGCGTAAGAATCACCTAGCCAGTGTGTAATGTTGGTACTTGATTTTTCATCTTCATTTACCAAAATAAAACAAAAGTCGGTGTATAAAGAAATAAACCTATTATCGATTGCAGAATAATTTGACCACATTGAAACCTTATGATTTTATCTGCAACGACAAACTGGCGTTGGTTTCTAACCAGCCGTTTATTTTTGTAAGTAAAAGAATAAAGTTTAAACCTGGCGTAAGGATCACCTAGCCAGTGTGTAATGTTGGTGATTGATTTTTATCTTCATGCACCAAGATAAAACAAAAGTCAGTGTAAAAAGAAACTAATGTACTTTCGATTGCAGAATAATTTTACCGCATTAAAACCTTATGATTTTATCTGCAAAGACAAACAGGCGTTGGTTTCTAACCAGCCATTTATTTTTGTAAGTAAAAGATAAGTAATAAGTAACAGTGTGTAATGTTGGTACTTGATTTTTTATCTTCATTCACCAAAATAAAACAAAAGTCATTGTAGAAAGAAATAAACCTATTATCAATTGCAGAATAATTTTACCACATTAAAACCTTATGATTTTATCTGCAAAGACGAACTGGCGTTGGTTTCTAACCAGCTGTTTATTTTTGTAAGTAAAAGATAAAAGTGTAAACCTGGCGTACGGATCACCTAGCCAGTGTGTAATGTTGGTACTTTATTTCTCATCTTTATTAACCAAAATGAAACAAAAGCCAGTGTAAAATGTTACTAATTAACTTTTGAATGCAGAATAATTTGACCACATTAAAACCTTATGATTTTATCTGCAAAGAGAAACTGGCGTTGGTTTCCAACCAGCCGTTTATTTTTGTAAGTAAAAAAATAAAGTTTAAACCTGGCGTAAGGATTACCTAGCCATTGTGTAATGTTGGTACTTGATGTTTCATCTTCATTCACCAAAATAAAACAAAAGTCATTGTAGAAAGAAATTAACCTATTATTGATTGCAGAATTATTTTACCACATTAAAACCTTATGATTTTATCTGCAAAGACGAACTGGCGTTGGTTTCTAACCAGCTGTTTATTTTTGTAAGTAAAAGAATAAAAAGTAAACCTGGCGTACGGATCACCTAGCCAGTGTGTAATGTTGGTACTTTATTTCTTATCTTTATTAACCAAAATGAAACAAAAGCCAGTGTAAAAAGTAACTAATTTACTTCCGATTGCAGAATAATTTTACCGCATTGAAACCTTATGATTTTATCTGCAAAGACAAACTGGCGTTGGTTTCTAACAAGCCGTTTATTTTTGTGAGTAATAGAATAAAGTTTAAACCTGGCGTAAGGATTACCTAGCCAGTGTGTAATGTTGGTACTTTATTTCTTATCTTTATTAACCAAAATGAAACAAAAGCCAGTGTAAAAAGAAACTAATCTTTTTTTGATTGCAGAATAATTTGACCACATTAAAACCTTATGATTTTATCTGCAAAGAGAAACTGGCGTTGGTTTCTAACCTGCCGTTTATTTTTGTAAGTAAAAGAATAAAGTTTAAACCTGGCGTCAGGATCACCTAGCCAGTGTGTAATGTTGGTACTTGATTTTTTATCTTCATTCTTCAAAATAAAACAAAAGTCAGTGTAAAAAGAAACTAATGTACTTTCGATTGCAGAATAATTTTACCGCATTGAAACCTTATGATTTTATCTGCAAAGACAAACTGGCGTTGGTTTCTAACCAGCCATTTATTTTTGTAAATAAAAGAATAAAGTTTAAACCTGGCGTAAGGATCACCTAGCCAGTGTGTAATGTTGGTACTTGATTTTTCATCTTCATTCACCAAAATAAAACAAAAGTCAGTGTAAAAAAAATTAACCTATTATCGATTGCAGAATAATTTTACCACATTGAAACCTTATAATTTTATCTGCAGTGACAAACTGGCGTTGGTTTCTAACCAGCCATTTATTTTTGTAAGTAAAAGAATAAAGTTTAAACCTGGCGTAAGGATCACCTAGCCAGTGTGTAATGTTGGTACTTGATTTTTCATCTTCATTTACCAAAATAAAACAAAAGTCGGTGTATAAAGAAATAAACCTATTATCGATTGCAGAATAATTTTACCACATTGAAACCTTATGATTTTATCTGCAAAGACAAACTGGCGTTGGTTTCTAACCAGCCGTTTATTTTTGTAAGTAAAAGAATAAAGTTTAAACCTGGCGTAAGGATCACCTAGCCAGTGTGTAATGTTGGTGATTAATTTTTTATCTTCATTCACTAAGATAAAACAAAAGTCAGTGTAAAAAGAAACTAATGTACTTTCGATTGCAGAATAATTTTACCGCATTGAAACCTTATGATTTTATCTGCAAAAACAAACTGGCGTTGGTTTCTAACCAGCCATTTATTTTTGTAAGTAAAAGAATAAAGTTTAAACCTGGCGAAAGGATCACCTAGCCAGTGTGTAATGTTGGTACTTGATTTTTTATCTTCATTCACCAAAATAAAACAAAAGTCAGTGTAAAAAGAAACTAATCTACTTTCGATTGCAGAATAATTTTACCGCATTGAAACCTTATGATTGCATCTGCAAAGAGAAACTGGCGTCGGTTTCTAACCAGCCGTTTATTTTTGTAAGTAAAAGAATAAAGTTTAAACCTGGCGTAAGGATCACCTACCCAGTGTGTAATGTTTGTACTTGATTTTTTATCTTCATTCACCAAAATAAAACAAAAGTCATTGTAGAAGGAAATAAACCTATTATCAATTGCAGAATCATTTTACCACATTAAAACCTTATGATTTTATCTGCAAAGACAAACTGGCGTTGGTTTCTAACCAGCCGTTTATTTTTGTAAGTAAATGAATAAAGTTTAAACCTGGCGTACGGATCACCTAGCCAGTGTGTAATGTTGGTACTTGATTTTTCATCTTCATTTACCAAAATAAAACAAAAGTCGGTGTATAAAGAAATAAACCTATTATCGATTGCAGAATAATTTTACCACATTGAAACCTTATGATTTTATCTGCAAAGACAAACTGGCGTTGGTTTCTAACCAGCCGTTTATTTTTGTAAGTAAAAGAATAAAGTTTAAACCTGGCGTAAGGATCACCTAGCCAGTGTGTAATGTTGGTGATTAATTTTTTATCTTCATTCACTAAGATAAAACAAAAGTCAGTGTAAAAAGAAACTAATGTACTTTCGATTGCAGAATAATTTTACCGCATTGAAACCTTATGATTTTATCTGCAAAAACAAACTGGCGTTGGTTTCTAACCAGCCATTTATTTTTGTAAGTAAAAGAATAAAGTTTAAACCTGGCGAAAGGATCACCTAGCCAGTGTGTAATGTTGGTACTTGATTTTTTATCTTCATTCACCAAAATAAAACAAAAGTCAGTGTAAAAAGAAACTAATCTACTTTCGATTGCAGAATAATTTTACCGCATTGAAACCTTATGATTGCATCTGCAAAGAGAAACTGGCGTCGGTTTCTAACCAGCCGTTTATTTTTGTAAGTAAAAGAATAAAGTTTAAACCTGGCGTAAGGATCACCTACCCAGTGTGTAATGTTTGTACTTGATTTTTTATCTTCATTCACCAAAATAAAACAAAAGTCATTGTAGAAGGAAATAAACCTATTATCAATTGCAGAATCATTTTACCACATTAAAACCTTATGATTTTATCTGCAAAGACAAACTGGCGTTGGTTTCTAACCAGCCGTTTATTTTTGTAAGTAAATGAATAAAGTTTAAACCTGGCGTACGGATCACCTAGCCAGTGTGTAATGTTGGGACTTTATTTTTTATGTTTATTCACTAAAATGAAATAAAAGATCATACGTTTGGGAAAATGAGATGTTTTAGAATAATAAATTGTAGTAATCAAATAATTGCATTATATTACAATTAAAAATGTTTTTAAAACAGTGTGAAATTAATCTAATGTAACAATGTGTTTTATTAAAATTTAAAAAGGTAGTTTTGTTGTAAACGCAAAATTATGTAGCATTGAAAAAAAAATAAATAAATAAACATATTAGGTAGGTCGAGTTATTGTTTCCAGGTATTAATCTTTTATTCTGTAGATCCAGAATGTCGAATATGCCTCGGTTTAACCCTTCAGTGATGTTTGAACCTTGTGGCCATATACACGCTTGTGAGTCCTGCCTGGATTCATTGCGTCAATACGAGCGAAAAAAAAAAGCGAATTCATTATTTAGATGTCCAGTTTGTAGAGTGGATGTGGTTGGTTATCACTCATTAAGAAATTGAATGTTATTAGAACTATTAATTTGTATATACTACTCATTATTAATTTAAATAACTTATAGCATTACAAAGAAAAATGTTTATCATCGTATATTGCATGTTAAAAGTATTATAAATTGTTAATATTAATAAAAAATTTTTTTGTACATAAATTTTCGATAAATTACATTAAAACTAAGTGTAAAAATTTATAAATAGTTGTTCATTTGTTTTAGAAATACTTATTCACTGAGAAATGAGTTTACATAACTTATCATTTTTGGCAAGATAAGTCAAAAAAAAATTGAACATCATAATGCATAATCACAGCATTTTCAATCTAGCTTTTAAGTCAAGTTTCATGCAGTGCATGCTAGAAAGACGTATCATGTAAATATTTACCATAAACTAATGGACATCAGCCATAATTATATCTATAAAAAATAATAAATATAAATAATTACTTATATTTGTCATGAGAATTCATGGAGCAGAGATGAAGTGGTTGTGATTCAATTCTCATTTGCTTAGACAAAAAGTCAAATTTGATTAGTAGAAACCAATATACTAAGAGAGAAAAACAAAGATCTCAGGCTGCACTAATCTTCATTATATTTAAAGACTTCATATTTTATATGGCTGCGTGGGTGAGAAGATAAATAAAAAATAACGTTATTCGACTATCTTTCATTTAGATCAATTAAATTGGATTGTTAAAAAATCGAATACAAGCAACGTGAGAAATCAAAGTCTCATTTATTTTCCTTCAAGATGAGTGAGGTATAATATTTCAAAGAAAAATCGCCATGAACTGTATGAAAAAAGTTACCATGTCATAAGATAAATTATTTTATATACCTATCAGAAATGAATAAAATAAAATAATTTCAAAAGATGTATACATATGTCTAGCAGCAATGAGTGCTTAAAAAATTAGCAAATAATAATTCATATGAATAGTGTGTGCAACCCTACGTTGTATATTATCCATTTAAATAATTCGGAATGTTGACCTTTCGTATTTTTTAAATTCATTATTATGATATGTTCTGAATCATCACTTTTTTTAATATTCTGAATTGTGAACCGTTCTTTATAATTAATTTACTTAAAAGTAAGTTCGTGTCATTAAATTTTTATAACTTATAACTATAAGATTTGAAATTCCTTTTTTTTTCTCGAAAAAAAAACGGAATTTCTTTGATTGCGCTTACCGTAAAAATTTTTCTCTTAAATATAAACCTTCTAAGAATCAGTATTGTGAATGGAAAATTTTAAAATTATAGCATTTCTGTCAAAATAGTTGTTTAAATAATAATTTTTTTTACTTTAACAATTCATTAAATATATATTATGAGAATATGTTGTTTTTAATATTCATATAAAAATAAAGATTATATTATATAAAGTGTTCTGACACTTGACATTTCTATAAAATTTTCATCTTTATTAAACGATTCTAAAAAATTACCGGTTCAGAGTTATAATTTTTCGGAAAAAATTTAAAATTTAAAAATTTAAAATTTTTCCGGAGAGTCGTTGTGTGGGTACCGATGGGAATCGCAACTTTGATTATTATTGGGCCAGTAAGTGATTCATTTTTCTTTCGACATCAAATAGTTGGGCTACCCTAATCATGTCTGAGTCTTGTGATTAATGTTGAAATACTGAGTTGTATTTCGCAATATATGTGTGAAATACATGAAATGTCTTGTAAATTATTTTTTTAATAATTTTTGAACATAATGTTACTAATTTTTTGTCACTATAAAATGCACAGCTGTTGGAGCATCCAATAATCCTTGTGCGGAAACTTATGCTGGTACTAAGCCATTTTCCGAGCCTAAAACTGTCGCATTGAGAGATTTCTTTTTGTCAATCGAGAATCTCCGAGTTTATCTTTCCTTCCACTCATACGGAAATTACATTATCTACCTGTGGAGTTACACTGCGGAGCATCCGGAAAACGAGCCCGAACTTGTAAGTATTGTGTTTGCATGAAATAATCGAATAAAGATAATATACACATCCAACCAACTTGTGATTTTAGAGGTGTGTCGGTGAGAAAGCAGAACTGGCACTTTCGAAAGTCCGTGGGACTCGCTTCACTGTCGGCTCCTCCATGGCCACTTTGTGTAAGTTTTTTTAATGCCTTTTTACAGTTCTTCACTCTTCCTCAATTCCAAGTGTGCGTGTAAGTATTCCTTGTGTGCGAGAATATTGTGCAAAGTTAGGTGATTTTTGAGTACTCACTTAATGGATTTTAGATCGTCAGTACTATGAGTTAAGAAATTTATTGTAAATTCTTGAAACAAGAAGAATCACAGTCTGAAAATTCCTTAGTTGTAAAATATGAAATTACCAGCATCGATATTCATAATTTCAAAACAAAGGTTAGAACAAACTTATCTAGTAATGTTAAAAATTGTTCATAAGTTATCAGAGGTTTCAAAGTACAACCAATTGAATAATCGACTCTCAGGTGTATACAGTTATTTTGAATCAATACGTGCGTCTTGGTAATTGTTTTTTAATGTCTCCAAGAACGCTTTGAACAAGAAAAAAAAATACGAAAAAGAGACAAAGTATGATGACCACCTAACTTTCGAAATGAAAAATAATAATCGATTTTCAGATGCATCGGCTGGCTCCTCTGATGACTGGGCAATGGCGGTGGCTGGCTCGAGTTTGGCGTACACCATCGAGCTGCCGTGCGGTTCCTGGCAGTTTGCGCCTCCACCGAGAGAAATCCTACCCGTGGGTCAGGAAGTCTTTGAGGCCCTCAAAGTCTTCGTTCAATATGCCGACGGAGAGATTTGCCGGGATGCAGCGAGTAAATAGTTTTAAGTCTTTTTTATACTAATTGTAAGTCAAGAGCATTGGAGCAGGTAATGGTGCAAGGAAAAAGTCTTTACGCACTATTGATTGAAATAGGGAAATGCATACGCAAAAATTTCACGTTTGCTGGCGGGCACTTCGTTCAGGATCCAAAGAATTTTTATACTATTTTAGAACAAAGTTCTTTATAGTGGGTTACGATGGGATATATATAAAACAGAAAGAGAGATAGAGAGAGAGAGAGAGAGAGTGAGAAAAGAGAAAGAGAACTTTTTCATTCGACATGCATACACACGACTCTCATAACCGTCCAAGCCCAAGGGCCACAATCACATAACCAATAGGAAACTGATGACAATATTAAAATATAAGGAAAAAAAAGTGAGAGTCCGAGTCCTACACGTTTTTAATGTTGTTTGCTCGGGCTTCCTCTCTTTTTTTTTCTCAACGTTCAGCCTTTGTGGCATATGCGCGTCTGAGGGTTGCTTATATAGTTGACGATTTCACCGCGCTCGGCGTGTACACATTGTAGAGTAAGGGTTATTACATAAAATTTTATCAATGCTATCGCATTTTTCTTTGTTATGAGCTCGAGAGTGTATATGTAAGCTTGGATGAATCCTGGGAGTGTACAATTGGATCAATTTTTGTTTTCAAGTGGTTTATCGTCGGCGTCAATGACTTCCACTGATGTGTTATATTCAAGTGTTGGAGTACATTCTATTGAATTGTAATGGTTTAACAGGTTATTGATTCAGCAATACAAGTCAGATAAATAATTTCTTATGACTTACGATAATGGAAGCCATAGAATATAATATTATGTTATCAATGTATTATGACATAAGGCTGGTATTAGAGCCAACACAACAGTATATGCACTGCTTTGGATATTTTTACAAGTCCGTTTTCTAGGTACAAGTGTCACTTAAAAATCTCTTAAATTAAAGAATTTTTATAACAGTATATTTTGTATATTCTTATAAGCGTGTAGCTGTCTAGGATTGTACGACCTTAATGAACTAATGGAATTTAAGAGGATAACAAGAAATTATTTTAAACCCATAAAATGAAATGTTATTATTGCGTGCATCCTTCTTCCTTACCTCAACTTTAGTTTTCTGCCTCTTCATAAATTTTTACTTTTTGAAAATACCTTGATAGATAGATATAAATGTATAAAGTAACTTACTATCAATGAGCTGATTTAAGTAAAAAAAAAAAATTCTTGAAATTACTAAATAATTATGAATACACAGCCCTAATTTTTTTAAACGTATTAGGAATTTCCTAATAACAAAAGGTTAAGCCCATTTTCGAACATTAAAATTTTATCTATTTTTATTTTTAAATCAAGACATAGCATCTTGTAAGGAATTAAAACTTAATTGCGTACAGATACCCAAATTCACGCTTATCTCACTAATACGAAAATTCCAAGTGGCCATAAAATCGAACAAATTAAAATTCGAGTAATTAAACCAATGTTTATTAATAGCAGTAGAATATCTATCGACAAACAAGAACTAATGAGCTTCCCAACTTTTTATATACACTGGTGGGCGATACATCACGACTCCCTTAAAAGTCGACTGAAACTGTACATTAGCAAAATTATAAATAAAATGACACTATAATTTCGCGGGACCGCAAGTATCTTGCCAGACAGAGTACGAAGATTCATAAATATTTTCAATACGATTAAATGTATACTTTGACCTTGTACAAAATATACATGCACGTAGTAATAATTTTTACATGAAACCTTTTTATTCGTATAATTTTATGGAGAGGATTCACAACTGAAGTCATTAATTTAACACATTTTTTTAGCAATTTGTAAAGTGATTGCTAGCAGTTATTTTCTTTCTGCCCGATTCCTACTACCGTCTAGTGAGAAGTTACGACAGCAATACTCTGGATAAAGTACACAGAGGTCAAATTGGATACCTAGTCTTTAAAAATATTGACATTAGATCAGACAATATACAGCCAAAAATAAGGAGTAATAGCAGTGCATGCACCCGCACGTGCGTGTATATGTGTGTGTGGCTTAAGATCCACCAGTATATCGATTAATAATACTAATATTTTGATAACAGTCTTTACAACTAATATAGAGGAAAAAAGTCTTATTCAAGTTTGTAAGTAAACTAAGTAGAAATTGTTAAAAAAAAATTTTTGGTAATGTGTCTTTCTGTCGTCAACTGGCCTGTTAAAGACTTTTCAACTCGTGATTCCAATAAGTATGTGTTATTAATATCGGCTTACTGACGTATTAGAAAACACGGCAGTACTGTATGGCGTACAATATTAGTATCGTCCAACAAACGATGGAATCTTACGATAAGATCGTCAGTGATTAGGTGTTTTTGTGGAAACGTAATTAAGGTGGTATATGCTTTCCCAATCGCACAAAGACGTAAAATAACAAAGGAAGGATTGGTAATAACTAGCCTTAGGCTTTTTGATTACATAGTCATTAAACTTTTTCATTTAATTTTTAAATAACTGAAAGAGTCGTGCTTGTTTACCAAAAATTCGATCTTATTGGAGTACAAAGATCGTCTTAACTTTGTGCTTGTTTCATATTGGATTTACCTACCAGTAGCGCGAGGCGAGTGTTAGTGAGAAATCAGGAAAAGCGGGCCTTGTAGGTATGCCAACTACCAAAAAGGCCAGCTATAGCTCGATGCACTATCTTTTCGAGTTCTCGTGAATAATTGTATTATTTTCTCGAGCAGTTTTAAGAGAATGTGAAAAAAAAAAAAAAAAAAAAAAATTGGAAAAGTAGAAGAACATTAGGAAAAAAAGCTGGTAGCTTTGACTTCTTCAGAAGTGGCATGAAAAAGTGTCGAAACACAAAACGCAGCAACACAGTGATAAAACTGCGCGCTTGCATTGTTTTTCTGTTATCACGCTCGCCCGCCGCAGTGATAATAGGCCGAGGTAGAGTAGGAAATTGAGAAAGAGGCTTCTCCAAACTCTCCGAGCGGCTAATCATTTGTGAGTGCGTGCGTACCTACATTGATAATTAAAAAATACTTATGCTTGGTGCAATTAGCCAGTCAATCAGTCATCTATCTATAGTGCGTTAGTGTTCAACGAGGTGAGTCGTTATCGCAGTACGCCCAACTTAGCGTAGCAACAGAAGCTTTAGTAACAAGTGACCAGTGCAGTGAAACGATTGTTATCCGTTACGACCTCAGGTGTAAACTTAGAAAAATGTCTTGTGCGAAAGCTAGTGAAGTGGTTTGCAAGAGTAGTGCCATCATCGAGCTGCTGAGATGCAAGCCAAAATCTCAACACCGACAGCAGCTACCTCATTATCCGCGCAACGGATATTTAAAAACTGTGATGGGTAGCGGTCTTGCATCTCCAAAATCATTCAAACTCACCGTGCTTGATTTTTATTTTAAAAACGGCAAGCGGAATGAGCGCGCAACCGCTCATAAATTTGATATTCATCGATATCAGCTACAGAAGTGGCTGCAAAAAGAAAAGACTCTTCGCGAGTCTTGTTCTAAGTTGGCCTCAAGCAGTGGAGTTATTGTTTTAACTCCATTGGCCTTGAGTCAAAAATTTGACAGACTGCAGATAAAATCTGCAAGCTCCTCGTCTTCGCTGAAGCGTGGACGTTCCGATGAGGACAGTGACGAGGAGCATACCCTCGTCCGTCCAAAGCGGATTTGCAGCAGTAGCTGTGGAACGGCCGCAACATACGATGTGGACCAGGGCGAGATACTGAAGGCTTCGTTGCCATTGAGTACAGCTGAGTCCGGTGCCCCGTCGCCCAACAGCCAAACGCTGAAAAAACTATCCAAAAGTGCAAAAAGTGACAGTCTTGCGTGCCAGAGGCCAGGCCTTAAAATTAAAATTCTTGATGTTAGTGCCATTAACAACAAGTTTTCTAGTAAGGCCAAGGCACGTAAGGTTGGCCTAACCCCCAAAAAATGGATGTTGGAAGACAATGACGTCAGAAAACTTGTCAACATCATAAATATAGACAAGTTCCAGCGGCCGGGACCAGTAGAAGAAACACAGGAGCCAGTCGTTGATTATGCGGATGCCTCCGCTGCTTGCCCGCCGACGCCACCCAACAACAGCTCTGATGGACCCGAGCCGGCTTACAGCTCTCCACCTGCTGTTGTGAGGTCGCGGAAGTGCCAACTGCCGTCCTGGTATTTACCGCCAGAACAAGACAGTGAAGTGTGCGAGGTGAAGCAAAAGAAAGATTTTGAAGGACATTAACAACCTTTGTTGCGGGGTATGCGTGTGTATATATGTGTGTATGTAAAACTTTATTAAGCCATGCTATATAACCACGTATGGCTTCAAAGATTACTATACTTAGCAATATTTTTAAGTTTACTTGAAATTTGTATGCATAAGAAAAAATAATCTATTTACATTTATTATTATTATTATTTCTATTATTATTATTATTTTTAATTTTTATACACTTTTAACGAAATTGAAATCGATTTTAACTTTTACTGCGTGTTTTGGTACAAATTGAAACGAAACAATTTATTAATACTTATTTTCAATTCTTACTTATATTTAACAATTAAAATGTATTTTAATTTATGTTCGTTAAAAATTTTCTGATTTATGTAAATTTAACATGAAATACAATGTAAGATGATATTTATTTTATAAAACTATCTTTAATAATAAGATCATTCCTGTATAAAGTAACTACGTTAAACTGTACAAAATAAAACTTTTGTTAATGACTACTATTTCATTTACTACATCGAATCCATTTTTTTTCTACATCCATTTCAGACCTCTTGAGTATCAAGAAGGATTTTTTATAGTTATTATTAAACCGAGTGAAACTGAACCCGCCGAAAAAGTTGAGACTATTTTTTTCCTAACATAGCTGATTAAAAAATTCTTGAATAATTTAATGCATGTTATCAGCTTATCTGTCTCGTCTGGCAAGGCGGGCGACACAGGTGGTGTGAGAAGTTGAGCACAGGGCAAGGTATAGGTGTTAATAACCTAACTACTGCGCAGACATTAATTACTGCTCACTCGACAGTAATTGAAAAAAAAAAAAAATATATATATACTGGAAAATTTGCATGCTAAAATATTGTAACATGTTGAGTGACTCTTAACGAATCTATCAATTGATTGGTGTAATTGTACTGTGCAGTTTCATGAGCTAAATTGAAAATAAGTGTTAGCAACACTAGAGAAAAAGCAAAATAAAATGCAACTTGTACTTTTTTTTCAGCATCTCATTGCTCAGCCAAAATAAACATTGCTTAGTATTTACATAGAACGTAAAAATTACTCTCATTTTTTACAATGTCTTTATTGGTCCTTAATATTCTAAGTATTGCCTAGCTTTTGAGTACTTTCAGCTCTACGTTTATCATTGTTACTTCCAGGACATGATAGTTTCATGAAAAGCTCTACCCATCAGCCGTGCAGCCGATGCGATTGACTGTTAGGTATAGGAGTAATTCGCACTTTAACCAAACAATCCGCACTATTCTGTTTAGCTAAGTTTTATGTAATTTAGTAAAAATTTATAATTAATAATTAAATATTATTTGTAGTTTTATTTCAAAATAGGTGTTATCAGATGCTTTTAAAAGACTTAAAAAAAATTTTTTTTAAGTAGAGTAACTGGAATATCTCAATAAATTTTGTAGTCACGATTAAACTTATTGCGTGAATTCAAACTTTGTCCCACAGCCCTCGCTATTGTGCATGATGACGTCAGAAGTGAAAATACCTTTCCGAGAGTGGTCAAAATCTAAACCAGCCGCCACTCTCACCAGAATTAAGGAACATTGTAAATTGTCGAGATTTGATTTTGTTGTTGTCATATTTGATTTTAGTGAACAGTTTTGTTGGTGTTTAAAAAGTGCATTATATTTTATATATAAAAAGTTGTTGACCCTAAGTGCCATTTGCGGCAAGATTAAAACGCATCTTATATCAAAAAATCGATCAAAAAAATACAAAAAATCAAAACTAAGCCACAACTTTTCCCAGTTATTTTTTTTTACAATAAATTATTTAAAAATTAAAGTTCCGGCAATTTTTGGATTTAGTAAGGTAAAAAATGACTTTTCCATACCGATCACCTAACGTTTATCTAAGGCTGTAGTCACATGGAGCGCTATAGAGCGTGCAGGGTAGAATTGTCCCCGTAAGCGGCTGTGTTGAGTCTATTGTGCTGCAGGATAGCCCTATTGCGCAGCGCAATTGACGTAACACAGTCGCTTACGGGCCTGCACCATAAAATCTATAATGTTGGTGGACGACAGCTCTGCGCTTTGACAGTTTTGTGTTTATGTACACCCTTCAAATTTCCTGTGTCGGCAGATATGAAAAAACAAAACGTCAGTTTCAGTGCATGTAAGTGTACATCTGTCAAAAGGTGATAGAAGACTCTGAAAATTTTCAGAGCATTAATCCGTAGTGCAGTATAAAGTTATTCTTTCTCATCTGAAAAAAAGTGGTTGTGCAAAGTGCCTCTCAAAGATTTCACAATGGTCGAAGGTATCATGTGAGCCATCGTGGAAAACGGGGAAATGTGTTGTAAGTTTTTCCTTTCATATTTTACAGTTTAACTTACAAAAAGTGTGTCTTGATATTTTAATTTATTTGTTAATGTTTTATTTAAAAAAAAAAAAAAAAAAAAAAAAATTTGAAAAATTTTTTTTTTGTTAAAGAGATTATCACTCTTCCCATAACTCATCAAAAAGCTAAGACTAGGGTCTTGCCAAACAAGCCTTTTATCAGCGCCAGGGCATCGGCAGGCTTAAATATTTATATGTGTAGTATCATGTATCTATTGTATAGTACTACAATAGAGGTTATAGTATGTTTGTGAAGCTAAAACTAGCCTCAAACCTATACAGCCTTACCAATAACCAATATCGGGACTGAGGGGCCCCAGAGATAAGACAGCACACAATTCCAGTGAGTTTTCTGACCATATAAGAATCATTTTCGTCACTCCCACACACAATTCCAAAATAGTCCTCTAAGCCGTAAAAAAACGCCAGGCTTGGAAAACACTAAGTTTTCTCTCTATACGTATGCACGCGTATACTAAAAAAAATATAAAAAAATTAGTATTTTTTTCAATCAATTGCGCAACTTTAAAACTAAAAACAGTATATTTTCATCACTCCCACACACAATTACAAAAAAATTCTCTAAGCCGTTAAAGGTCGACAGGTTTGGAAAACACTGACTTTTCCATCGACACGTATGTCCACGTATACTAAGAAAATTAGAAAAAATTTGTAATTTATTTTCATTTATTGTGTCACTTTTTAACCGTTTGAAAAATATTTCTATCACTCCCACACAATTCCAGTAAGTTTTCCAAGCCGCGAGAGACCGCTGGGCCTGGAAAACTCTGAGTTTTCCGTTGATACGTGTGCACGCGTCCAATAAAAAAATTAGAAAATTCCGCCACTTTATAAAAAGTTAAAAAGGTTTGGAAAAAGCTAAGTTTTTCGTCGACACATGCCTACGTATACTAAAAAAATTTGAAAAAATTTGTAATTTTTTTTTCATTTCTTATGTCACTTTATAAACGTATGAAAAATATTGCGATTACTCCCACACACAATTCCAGTTAGTTTTCCAAGCAGCAAGAGACCGCTGGGCCTGGTAAACTCTGAGTTTTCCATTAATACGTGTGCACGCATCCAATAAAAAAATTAAAAATAATTTGTAAATTTTTTTTAACAAAGGGCGCCAATTCATAAAAAGGTTGACAGGTTTGGAAAACGCTGAGTTTTCCGTCGACACGTATGCCCACGTAAACTAAAAAAATTAGAAAAAATTAGTAACTTTTTTTTCATTCATTGTGTCACTTTTTAACTGTTTGAAAAATATTTCTAATACTCCCACATAAAATTCCAGTAATTTTTTTAAGCCACGAGAGGCCACTGGGCCTGGTAAACTCTGAGTTTTCCATTGATACGTGTGAACGTGTCCAATAAAAAAATTAGAAAATTGCGCAACTTTATAAAAAGTTGAAAAGATTTGGAAAAAGCTAAGTTTTCCGTCGACACATGCCCACGTATACTAATAAAAATTGGAAAAATTTGTAATTTTTTTTTCCATTTACTGCGTCGCTTAATAACCTTAGAAATTTTTCTATCTTTCCCACACACACTTCCAGTAAGTCTTTTAAACCGCGATAGGCTACTGGGCCTAGAAAACTATGAGTTTTCCGTCGATACGTGTTAACGCGTCCAATAAAAAAATTAGAAAATTGCGCCACTTTATAAAAAGTTAAGAAGATTTGGAAAAAGCTAATTTTTCCGTCGACACATATGCCCACGTATACTAAAAAAATTAGAAAAATATTGTAATTTTTTTTTTCATTTACTGCGTCGCTTAATAACCTTAAAAATTTTTCTATCTTTTCCACACACTATTTCAGTAAGTCTTTCAAGCCGCGATAGGCTACTGGGCCTAGAAAACTATGAGTCTTCCGTCGATACGTGTGCACGCGTCCAATGAAAAAATTAGAAAATTGCGCCACTTTGTAAAAAGTTAAGAAGGTTTGGAAAAAGCTAAGTTTTCCGTCGACACATATGCCCACGTATACTAATAAAATTTGAAAAAATTTGTATTTTTTATTATCCATCGCGTCACTTTATAACCATATGTCACTCTACAATACTGGCCAAGGCCTGCCTTGGCCAACTGTCCAGAGCCTGGTGTTTAGCTGCGGCCGTTTAGCAGTCAATACTAGTCGGTATTGTATCAGTATCCTGCAGCAGTCTTAACTACTACATTAGTAGCCAAAACAAAATGCAATTTTTGTGTTTTTAAGAAAATTTTTGTATATTTTATCTAAATGGTTTTTAATTCTTATGTTATACAAATATCAATTATTTGACGCTCTCGCAAATAATATTTGAGGGTATTTTGTGTACTAAAAATTTTTCTAATTATTATATTATAGACATATCAAGTGTGCAACAAACATGTGCAAAGGAACCGCAAAATTAACAAACGGACATATATTTCAACAAAAAAATGCTCACTCGTCTAATTGTGTCTCACATGATCTAGAAGGAGATATAATACAATTCAGAGAAGCAATAAAAAATAAATTGAGTGTAGAATTATTGTGGCGCCCTCTTCGTGAGATATTTAACGATGTCTCTACCTCAATTGAGTAAGCATATTTTTCAAGTGATTGATATACCTAGTAGTTTTAATGGCTATAGGTCTCAAAGTCATCTGAGCCTTTTTTATACTACAATATAATAATTTCCATACAATCAACAAAAAATATACTGTCTGTATGTGTTAGAGCTGCATCTCAACTGTATTATATAGTATTCGGATAAGAATAGTATCAGAATAAACGAAAAAAAAAAACAAAAGAAAAACCATAAAAAAAGTATGATTTAATAAAATTTAATTAGTGACCCCCATCTATACAAAAATATGTTAAGCTGCAGAATTTAACAATTTTTTTTCAGAAAGTACGTATGGAAAAAGATCTGGGTAAAATGTATACACACATAAAATCTTCTTAAAAAGAACGTAATTTTTTTCAGAGTTATCTAACATGTAATTATTTTTTGCCTAAATAATGGTAAGAAACATACAATCATGTTTTGAAAACTTAAAAAACGTTAGGGCATTCATAGACTGTACTAAAGTAGCATTCAATGACCGAAAAATTAGTGCTGTCTTATTGTTACTTACTCCCTGTATAATATTGGCTGTGTCTAACCTTTCAAATCTTCCAAATAAGCATACCTATATTTCTTCTGGTTTAGATAATATATGTTTTTAGTTGTATAACTTATATAAGATAACACTATTTTAAATATACCATACACTGCTTGGGTAAACGCAGATAAATTCTTTTTATAGTAAAACGTGTACATTTTATTATATTAAATATTTATTTCATTATTCATTGTTTTATCTGTTGAAACTAAATTTGGTGATGGTCACGAAGTGTAACCACCACTTAACGCCCTCGGACCAAACTTTGCTCACACTTTGTGTCCACATCCGGAAAAGTGCTTTAAGCCTAGGGGTTATAGATACTGAGCGCAAAATAGTACATTCCACCCTCGGTAAAAAATAAAATATACGTAACTCAGGCACAAACATCACCGCGCTCTTTGGGCCCTCATGTATGTACTTTGTGCCCTAGAAAAAAAATAAAAATACGAAATATCTAAAAAAAGGTTATTTAATTGTATCTGCAGCAAATGTTAATATACCTAGCATACATCATAGCATATCTTATATAGTGATTTGATAAGTCTACTGCCACTTTTGACAATTTTTCAACTTCCGGAAATATTGAAATCATCAAAAAAAGAAAATATGAAAACATCTGAAAAACACGTTTTTTCATTAGATCTTTAACAAAACTCAGTATTCCCAGCTCAAATCGTGGATTATCATAAATAGTAGTTTAAAAAATCTAATGCAATTTTGTGACATTTTGTTAACTCCCGGAAGTATTGAAAACATCAAAAAAAGTAAATATAATAGCATCCGGAAAAAACGATCATTTAATTATATATCCTGAAAAAGTTAATACATCCAGCTAAAATATTGGCTTATCATTAATATTAGTTTGATAAGTTAATTGCAGTTTTATGCTAATTTTTAATATTATGTTAAATTTTTGCATTTTAATTTACTTGTTATAAAACTTTTTTTTAAATTAAATGTAGACACCAAGTTGCTGCCCAGTACATCACTTACATAAGTATGAAAGAGTCAATGAAAAGATGGCAGAAAGTGTCTTTTCCAGGAAGCCCACCTACCATTAGAGAACTGAATGATAAATTAAATGATGTAAATAATAGTCACCTACGAAATTTTGGAACCTCATCCATGACCTGCACCCTTGTTACCCAAAATGGACACGGTCATTTAGTTTTTTATGACCACGACTTTTTGACAACAAAATTTAATTATGTGCAACAGTTATTCATAGATGCAACATATCAAATTGTTCCTCGTTTAGATGATGCTTATCAAATATTAACAATAATGGAAATAAAAGATGGGCATGTAAGTCATTTGTTTTACAAAAGTTAATATTTCTGTTAAAAAATATGCTTGCACACATACAATTAAAAAAAAAGAACTTAAGTAGAAATTATTGCACTCATCTAATTACACAGCCATACAAAAAAAAAAATTTAGTCTGGTGGTCTTACTACGCATACTATAAGTTTTTTGTGTTGCTGAATCTCAATCTGAGGTTGATTTCACTCCAGCACATCAAGTTCTTGACATAACCTTAAAAAACACTATAAGATCCACTAAAACCATATAAAAGAATAAACCATGTATAAAAACAAATATGTAAGAAATTTACAAATTAAAATATGTAAATAAATATAACTAAATATAAATATAAATTAACTCAATTAATTAAATATATATATATAAATTAACAAATATGTGCATAAATAAATGAATGAATTCAATGATATTAAGTTAAAGCTTTAGTCAGTCGAATATCATCATTGATGACTTTCCATAGAGAACTTACGTCAAACTTTGGGCATACAATATGACAGAATACATCGTACTGTCCAAGTCAACAACCAATGTAGAGCAGCGGTCGTATGATAACGACGCCTGCGGGCTCACTTTCCCACCCTGACCATTCGCCGATACTGAGGATCCGATCCTCTGTATCGTTAAACGATTGCATGGGAGAGTATACCGAGAGAAATATGGAAGTCCTAGAACTTTAAGTTTATATAATCAGTGATCCTGAAAGCATATAGTATACATAGTCAGACCCCCAGACTGGAAAAACTTTTTTAAATGATTTTAGTAAATGTTAAAGTGTTTTTAGAGGTTATGTCAAAAACGTGATGTGCTGGGGTGAAATTGTCCTCGGATTAAGATTCGGCAACCCCAAAAACACATAGACAGCATAGTTAGACCATCTGGCCAAAATTTTTTTTGTGTGGCTGTGTTATTTATAAAATGTTAATAATAAAAAATGAGAAGGAAATCTAAAACTGTCATAATATTTATCTTCTTAATACATTTTTTTTTACCCAACAATAGTAACAATACTTTTTCATTTTGTAGGAGAAATTTTATTGTACATAATAAATCTTACCATCTTATTTTTGATAGTTAAAGAATACGTTTAATATCTCTCTAACCCAATTTCCTTAAATCATATTGTTATCCAAGGTTATCGTTCTATCAACTTCATTTTTCTATTATTTTAAACTTCATCCTATTTTTTTTTTTTTTTTTAGATTATAATGTACGTTCAAAAATATATAATTAAAAATATCAATTAGTCAAACAGATCTAAGCCAGTTAAATAGATATTACTAATAATTCTTTAGGCAATACCGTTGGCATCGTGTATAATGTCAGACAAAAGCCAGCAGTCTTACGAATGCGTGATTAATGTAATTGCAAATGCATTGCCAAACAAATTGAACGTAATATCAGTAATGACTGACTTTGAGCAAGCATTACGTAATGCATGTAAAAGCAATTTTCCAAGAGCACTCTGCGCCGGCTGCAATTTTCATTACGACAATGTGAGTAAATATTATATTATATCTGGCATTGAATAATATAATAATAGTTTTTCGATACAATGCGTTTTTCTGGACTTTTGAGCGTTTACTGCGTACTCTTGGTCTAAAAAGTAGGATTCATCTCATAAGTGTTATCCAACTGGAACTAACTATGTTCCCTTCAACTATAAAATAACACTGGTAGTAATGACTTCAATGTGATGAGAACTAAAATTACATATCATGGACGCAAAGTAAGAGAATCTGGCCCGTGGGGGTTTTTGTATATTAGTGCCTAAAGTGCGAATGATGTTTTTCTTTGAAGAGGCGAAAAGTCTTATTTTGTGCTTGTCGGAACACTTTTCACCAGCTAATCATTTTGCACCCGTGGGTGGATAAGTATTTTCAGCCCAGGAAGTCCGTAAATTACTTTATTCTACATTGGGAATTTTTGAGAGGCTGATGTGCCCTCATTAATAAAAATAGTGTTCATCACTCATGTGCATCCGACCAGGGCGCTTCTAACCGCCCCTCGGACGTTTACTGATCCTATAGAAAAAGTAATTGTAATTCGCTGTGTGCAAGTTCAATACTGCCCGCATTTTGACAGATTTTTTATGTTAAGTTAAATGGGAGAGAATTAGTTCACGCGAAAACTACTGGCAGATTTGCCAAACGATTCCATAAGACTACATGTAAAAGTGACCAGTGGTGCCAGCCCTCCCCTTCACCAACTTGCACTCAGCGAATATGTTCCACGATGACGATTCGAAAAATAATGCGCACTATAGAATATATATTAGATCAACATGGTGGCAGCCTATAGAAAAAACGGACATTTATTCTGATCACATCTTTTATCACCATTACGGGTACAAAAAATGGCAAAAATTAACAAATGGCTAAATTTATGCAAAACATAGTGTTTTGCATGTAAGGCAAGACCAATCTATAAGGTACCAGAGCAAAATGTATTACTTGAATAACAAATTTTAATTTTGATATTATTCCGTTATCATATGCAACTAAGTAAACTCAATAAACTTGATAACATACATACATACTTTAACGCATACACTACATGACCAACTCAGATCACCTTCATGCTAGGTTCAAAGTTTGTTTTATACTAAAAATAGACTTGATCGTGCCTAAAAATGCAAAATGTTAAAAATGGGTAAAATAATTATATCAATACATTCAGTTTATTCAATGATGCCCAATTCATCCCATATAAAAATTTTTGAATTGATATTGCAATTAAAAAATTTTCTAGGACACTCAGTATAACAGCGAGAGTTTCTAACTTACACCTTGGTTTTCTTTTACAATCACGTAATGTAACTTTTTAGCTTCAATTATCAATGAATTATGATGAATTTTGGCAATAATGATTCCATGGATTACTTGTTTCTTGTCCTTTCTTATTATTTTTGTGTAAATAAAATCGTAAAATTATTAACGATTATCTTTTTTTACGCTAGAAACTCCTATTAATTGCAATTGTACTTAAAGTCACAAAAGTTAAATATTTTTAAAAATTTCCCAAATATGTTTATGAAATGTTTGGAGACCTTTAGAATGACCTTTATTTTTCAGGCTTTATTCCGTAAAATAAAGAGGTTAAAACTGACTCATTATGTTCGAGATAATGATGAAGCAAATACTTTCATAAAAAATATTCTAGCACTAGCCCTATGCCCTCCAGAAAGTATAATAGAATTATATAATAACTTAAAATCAAAACTAAGCCTTTCAACAATAAGGAGGACGCTAAATTTCTTAAATTATTATGAACAACATTGGTTGAATGTCGTTAAACCTCATGGATTTTCTGTATATGGATTAACAAGACGTACTAACAACATTAGCGAGTCCTATAACGCCCAACTGAAACACAGAATTGGCATTCATCCTTGTGTTTTGGATTTTTATTGTGAGTTATTATAAAATTATATTTGAATTTTTGTTTGTAAAAATTATTTGATAAGAATATTTTATTGATATGTAATATCAGAATTATCAAAATTATTCTCCCAATTACAAAATTCATAAATTGTTTTTAATGATTCTAAATAGTGTTTCACATAACACGTACAAAAAATTAACAGTTTTCACTAAATATTTTGAAAACTGTAAGTCGTATGAAAAAAATGATATACATAAATTTTATAGCCTAACTAATTATGTACAGTTTAAATAAAAGGTTGTGTCGTGACCGATAGTTAAACAAGCAATTCTCAATTTTGGCTTATGGATGTGTAATTCTACTAGTTTAATCTCCATATTTATTTACGTACTACTTTCTTCTTCTACCAACTATTACCTCTTTTAACAACCTTATTTTTTACACAATTTTTACTCAAAGTTAATTATCCCTTTGATAAACATTTTACATTTCACAAAAATCATTTTTTTATAAGGTTTTATGAAAATACATCTGCACATAAAGTAATATATCCATATAATAATAATCTTACTTATTTTCTATAGAATAGTATTACATCCTCAGATAGCACCATTGTGCTAATGTTCTCCATGACATTAGACGTTCTCCGATCTCTAAGACCGCGGCAAAAAAGCACACACTTTCGTTAAACGTGCAAGTAAACATTTGATTTTGGAATTTCAAATTTTTCTTCAAGATATTTTTGGTTGTGTATAATGTATATCTGTATACGTAGTGAATATATGTATACTTGCTTGAAAAATTGGAAAGACTGACTGACTACAAAAAAAGTACCCAAAAGCTTTAGTACCATTCTTTCTTATTTTTTTACTCCTTTTATGCCTGTCCCACTCATTAACTTGCTTATTTCCTACTCATCTTTCTCTGCGGCTACTAAGTTTGGGATTTCTTTCTCTTCCCCCACTGTAATCACGCTCACGCTCACTCCTTTTACTTTTTTTTACTCTGGTGCTCCAGCATTTTCACTTTTTTTTTCTTTTTAATTACCCTATTTGACTCTAGCTTTTTAGAGTCAGTACTTTTATCTCTCATCCTCTTTTCTGTCGGGCTCTCTCATAGAATGTATTTAATTTATGATATTAAACAAAAATAAAAGTTTAGTTATCTAGTTTCCTAGTCTGAACAAAAAAGTTACAGAACTCCGACTAATCGATAATCATGCACTTTTGTCTGGTATACAATTACGATGCATGTGGAGAAGACGAGATCATTATTGTGATACTTCTAACATCTATTAATTAATGAATGCTGACAAAATCTCATGTTATGACTGACTTGTATAGATAAGTCATGACTCCTATAGTAATTATATCATTTATTCCTCTATAAATCCTATTGTTCAAGATATTTTATGAGAACAAAATATGATATTGTCTTTGGTTAAGTAGTGTACCTTTAGATAAAACGCTTTTACCACAATGATCGTTGGCAGAGATTCTCTTATTCCTTCCATCTTTATTCTCAGAGTTGACAATTAATCATACTCAGATTTATGTACATTATTTTCTTGATAAATTTTTTTTTGGTGAGTAATTTTAATTACGTGCGTGTCCTGTTTACTGTATAATTAAAGCATTTGAATATTTTGTCTCATTACTAAAAAAAATTTATTATTTGAATAAATAAAACATAACACTCATGAAAATAAAAGAAATCTTTTTTCAAAAATACATTAAAATCATTTATATAATTTTGGCAAAAATTATGAAATAACAAAAAATTGCAAGAGCTGATGTTGCAAGACTCGAGCAAGGCTTAAAAATTAGTAGACATCCTTGTTATTCAACAATATACAAACACAAAAGATCACAACGGGATTTGTATTTTGTAATAGAATAATTTAATTTATATAAAAATTTATAACATATTTTACATAAACGTAATGAGAAAATAATGAAATCTAAGTTATTTATAAAAAATATGAACACTTTTAGCATGAAGACGATTGCATAACAAAGAAATAACCTTGGATAGTTTTTTGGTTATTGCTTCTAATCTTAAAGGTGATCTATGCTGTGGTAATCTTGCCGACAGAATAAATAACCAGGTCTTAGACATGAGTGAAGCAGACGAAAATGGTCGTGAATTAGTTAAATGCCTGGATGAATTTAGATTGGGTAAAAATTTGAGTATTATTTTCTACTACTAACTTTCATGTGTTAGCACGAAAAAAAAAAATTATTGGGGTCTGTTTTTAGAATTAACAAATGATAAAGTTTATGCGCATTATGTAGAGATCAATCATTTTTTAATTATTATTGTGTTATGTAAGAACATGAAATATTTTTCTATAGAAAATTTAAAAAATAAATTTTTTTTTTTATAAATAAATGGTATATAAGGTAAAATAATATTAGGCAAATAAGAGCGTTAAGTAACATCATACTATTTATTAGGCAATTTAAAACTTTTTGATCATTCATACCAAAAAAATTATTTTAAATACACAGATATAAATATTGATTATGATATCTCCGTTTTCCAAAATGATAATGAAGATAATAATACTGATGTTGAAAGTATTGATGATTTAAATGAAAATGAATCTAATTCAAGTGACGAGCCCCAAGATAATAGTAAGAAAACAAACGTCTTTAAATCAATTAATAAATTTTAAATTTTTTGTATAGTTACTCTAAATTTTTAATAATTAATAACTAATACATTTTCAGAAAGATTTTTTAATCTTACATTTTTCATGTGCGAAAAAATTGTTCATTTTTTCATTGAATTTTTTAAGAATTACGGAAAAAATTATTTCGTCAAAATAAAAATTGACTTTATTTATTTACTTAACTTTACATGAAGAAATGACAATGACTTATTTAATTTTTTGGTTATAGGCTTCTATTGTTTCTAAAAAAATTTTATGACCATCAATTTTTCAATTATTTAATTTTTATTAAAACAGACCCTTTGATAAATCCATGATTTTATTGTTTATAACACGTAAATGACAATGTTATGTAAACAACCTTTTTTTACAAGAAAACTTTAGATCAACGTAGAAAAAATACCTTGTCAAGTAAAACGGAACCGAGAAAATGATTTAAAATCAATAAAGTATACTAATATCGTGTAAGAAGTATCAATTCCACAAGCTGCCATGTGAAAATGAGATTGTAGTTAATTAAAATAGAATCGTTTTCATAATACCTAATGCTTTAAATGCTGGAAAATTTAGTTTCAAATTTTGGCGTTGGCAGTGCCACCTGAGATGTGCTTACAGTAAAAATCCTATACCTTTTGTTCACTTTTTATGCTTATATTTATATGGTAAAATAAATTCTTTTTTACTCCTATGAAAACTAAATTAATAGATACAATAGAAATTATTATCTCTTTCTGATCAACTGTAATATGGTTTGATATTTAGCTAGAATAATATTAAGTAAAGACAATGTATAGTGGAAAAATAATTTATCTAAAAACAGTGTATTTGTTGTCAAATTTTTTTATCAGCATTCATATGCACATATTTAGAAGGAAAAAGCTTTGCCTATAAGAATTAGTGCTAAAAATGTAGTTGGTATAATGATAATTTGTTTTCTATTACAGTAAAGTTGTACTAAACAGTCTTTTGTTCAAAAGGAAAAGTTAGCGAAATAATAAGATAGGTAGTCGTAAATTTCTGGTTTTTCACAAAAGAAATAAAAACATTTTTGAATCTTGGAATTTGAAAAAAATGAACATTGTTATGTAAAAATTAAATTGAATATATATTACCTATAGTGACGATTTATCAATCATTCTGAGTAGAATAATCTTGCTTCGTAAATCTTCTTGAGTAGCATAAAACAGCTAAATCGTTACAAAGTTTTAGCAGTATCTTTGTGGTTCTTTTGCTTCAACAGCAATAATAAAGACTTTAGTAAAGTTGTCAATTTTGTCTGATTCTGTCCATAATATTTGTTTGTGTTATTCGTACTATTCATTCTTCTGTTAACACTAGTAAATAATGTTTTTCTATCGTTCGTTTGTAAAACATTAATTTTGCTATTAAAAATTAAAAAAGCATTACATTATTGTAAGTTATACAGTTCCATAGAAAAAGTTTTTTCTGAAGCGATCATAACAATTTACATTTCAAAATTAAAATTCATGGAACTGTATAAAGGATCAGGAATAAATTCGTATATGGTTATAATAATTGTCTAATTATGTATAATTGCACTATTATAACAGTTCTTATATTATATACGTACTTACGAGGTTAGTTTTTTTTCGGAATCCGTATGCGATAACAGATTCAATCCACACTATTCAATAAAGAAGTAAATTGTACAGGAAAAAGAGATAAAACATTATTCATCTCAATCATTATAGATCACTGTATACTTAATAGTATATTCACAACCTCACTCGTATAAGGAAAAAATATTTGACAGCAAATGGTATAGTCCATGGCTATCTATTGCATGAAAAAAAGATTTTTGACATACAATCATTTTTTTATTGCTGAGAAAATCTTAATCTTTAGAATATTTTCAGATAAACGTTGAAATCTGCTATGATATTAACTTTCATTCATTTTACGTAATCCTGAGTGTTCCTAGTGGTGTATTCTAAATAATTTGTTGACTCTACTCTTAACATTCATATGTTGGAAGCAAACACATTGTTTCGTTTATTTTTTCCACCCAACAATTTCATTCTATATATATCTGAGGATTATAGGTAAGTTACAATTAACAATCCCACAAAATGCGTTTCAAACTATTTTAGATCCCAGAAAATAGTAAATAAAATATCTAGGATCCCAGAAATACATTTCTAGGATCCATTGATAATGCAATATATATTCCTAGGATCCCAGAAAAAAAAAGTTTCAGAATACATCAATCAGCAAATATATATACATGAGTCAACGAATATCAATTTATTTATTAGCATAACCTATTAATTATTTTTGAATGTATACATTACATAGAAATTTTTTTTTTTATTCTCAAGAGGCGTAGACTATCCTCTTAAACACATTCTTGACAAGGCACTCTGCAACCGGTTGGCCACCACATTGCAAAAGATATAAGAGCACAGAGGTGCTAGCAGATGTCGTTGTGCGACTTTCGTTATTTTACTCACTACTTTTTATTATGCAACGTAATATCTATGTTTTCTCACTGTTCTGGTCAAATTAACAAGGTTTTTTTTTCTGTTGATCTAAAGTTTTTCGGTTTAATAATTTTTTTAAATTTGTTGCCATTAATGTATAATAAACAAGAAATAATGGACTTGCAAAATGTTTTATTGAGTAGAAAATTTTACAACAAAAAGATTCAAGTAAAATTTTTATCAGAGTAATTGAAGCTATGATACAGGCTAATAATTATATAAGCTAATAATAAAGCTAACTTCTGATTTAGGCAAAGCTATTTCTCCAATATTCCTGGAAAAATTATGTAAAAAAATGATCAATTCTTTATCTACTAAAAAACATAAGATAAAATCTTATGATAAGATGAAATCTTTTTTTTTTTTTTTTTTATCAATATGCTAAACGTAGAACTTTTTTTTTTTTATCAAATAACATATTAAATAACATAGTCTAATATCTTAAGAATTTTTGTTATTATTAAAAAAAAAAAAAAATGATAATAATGCTTTGTAAGATGAACAAAACAACCATACAACTTTAGGAGGTGAAGGTGAATTGTTAAGAGTGATCTCTCATAAAACAAGGCATCGATCACGCTTACCATTACGAGGACAAGTAACAAGTTATAATAACTAATGTATTATGTATAATATCTAGAAATAAAATAATTAAATATTTAAAAAATTTTTAATTGTTTCATCAGAAATTTTTTTACATTTTCTTTTCTAAAATCTGTGAAATATTAAAAAAGTAATAATTATTTGTTTTACTCTGTTAAAAAATTTTAAGAAAACATTCCTAAGTACATGAAAATCAGATCAAATAATTATAACTTACTCAAGAACCATAAAATCACGTATTTAAGTTATAGTTTTTCTTATATTCATATCCAAAGAACTAACAGATTATTTTTGTTAAAATAAATAACTGATACTTAAATTTAAAAATTATAAAATGTGAAATAAAAAAAAATAATAATAATTTTATTTTTATATTTTTTTTATGATATAAATTAATAACGTTATCATCACAATTACTTGCACGAGAAAAACGGAAAGGTATAAATGCTAACATTTTATTAGACATTTTAAATACATGTACCATAAAAGCACAAGACAAAATAGATGAGTGAAATTTACATACACACACTTGAAAAAGTATACGCAAAAACCGTTAAATAAGTTTGTATGGCGCCAAAAAAAAAAATTTTTTTCAAATAAAAATGAAACAGACTTAAATCTCACATTTATATATCAAGATAACTATGTAAAATATGAAGCAATTTTTTTTTTTTTCAATTTGATGCTAAAAAACAACCAGCATAAATGACAGTTCTCAAAATTTTAAAACATAATCATTGGTATGATTATTTTTAAATAGTCATTTTTAAGGTGCACTCGCGCATAAAAAAAAAATTATTAAAATTTGTTACTTGCACAATAGGAGTTAATATAATTAAAAAAAGAAAAAAATTGCAGACATCGTTTTTACGTCATAATTATAATTATCATTACAGAATTATTATTATAGATGATTTTAAAAGAATATTATTACTGAAAATTATATAATTATACAATGTAAACGTAATGTTACATTTTTTTTTAATGTAATACTTATCAATTGAAATGTAAAATATTACAAAAGAAGTGTCTAAAACTAAGAATGGATAAATTTTAAAATAATATTACTATTTTCGAGAAATCAATTATTATACTTTAAATCTTATTTAAAATATTTTTATGTTGAAAATTATTTTAATGAATTTTATTTTAAGTTTCTATAAATGTTAATATTGTAAAAATAGTAGTTTTCGTTGGATAAGTTTCATCGTCCCTGAGGCTATTTTTCAGCCCTTAAGGTAGCCACGGAGCAATAGCGCTTATGTGTCGAATCTTATTTTTTCTATCAAGGGCACACCAGATCATTAACAATACTCGAAATTAAAGAATTAAATTTATACACTTTTTAAGGAAATAAATATATTTAATTTTCTGTTCTGTCAAGATAATACCAATAAGTACAAATGTCTTTTTATAAGACATGTATGTGCTAAGTTTTTTAAAATGACATTATGTTTTTAGATGAATTAAACAGTTCAAGACAACTTAGACCATCAACTGAAGTATTGGACATAAACTCTCCTAATCAACGACCCACTTTACAGCCAAGATCTTCCGTTCAACCAATTGGTTAACAATTATCATTACTTATACATTATGTTAAATTGTATATTTTGAGAAAAACTGGAAAATCAATATTATAGAAAATTTAATTCTAAAGAATTTGAAAAATAGTTGATTTTTACATAAAAAAATTTTTCAACGTTTTCATATGAATGTGTATATGCATACTTATGTAAATGATCATATTCTGCTATTAGATAAACTAAATTAATTTTTAAAATCAGATCTTTTTTCAGTGAGCAAATATGCGGCAGAAACGACAACTATTTTTTACGCACAAGTTTACCTATATACATGCACCTATATCTTTTTCATAGGCCGCAAAATTATTTTTCGTCATGGGCCTCAAGTGGAACTTTTTTGCCCACTTGATGCAAAGTAATCACAATTTTTTTAAAACAGAATTTTTTTGTGATGTAGAAAAAGTAAAATAAATATAATGAGTGATAATCATTTTTTTCCTAGCACTGTGAAGCTAGTTAGTGTTTTCCACATTTTTTTTGTGAGGAAAATCAAAGTTCCCATATTAATATAAAAAGTGTATTGATAATACTTTTACGTGTGAACAAAGAATTGATTATACACCAGTTTTTTTTTTTTTTTTTTTTTTTTTTTTTTTTTTTTTGCAAAACTACAACAATTTCAAACAAGCAATAACTAGCGAATCGTTAATTAACATAGAGAAATGTGGTATCTAAAGCAAAATGTAACAATCAAACACAAAATGTGGTGTTATAACAAAAAATGTGGTAAATTAAAATTGATTTATTTTTAATGTAATAAAATCAAATAGTTATGTAAGAAAATTTGCAAACACACAAAATATGACAGTTTAGTTATTCAAAGCCATATGATGATTGTAGAAAATCATATAATTTAAACTATTTTATGATTTTGCAAAAAAAAAAAGTAATCTTGAAAAAATACAGTTTGTTGATAGTTATGGAAAATTAAAATGATTTTGTTTATAACAGCTTAGCATTGACCCCCTGGTTTAACACCAGGACGCTGTCCCTGAATCTTGCACAGCCTCTCTTGCGGACGTTACGTTTACTACCTCAATTTAAGTATATAAAACCTTACACAATGGAAAAACTTTATATACAAAAATTATTTACGAAGTATATCTCGTTTATATGTGAATAATATTAGGTGTACAAGTCTTTAACGCGTTATTTTAATTAATTACTTCAAAATGTATACCAATGTTTGTCGCATATACTACGTTAAGTCTTGTACATCACTCGTGTCGGTGTTAGTAACTCATAATGTGTGATGAAACTCGTGTCAGACAATAATGTTGTCGGCTGGCAGTCATTTTTAGTAACTTTGATCACTAATGTCCGTCAATCATAGTTTCCAGTCTTATTTTTTTAATAAAGTAAAAAAAGGAAATTATATGTTAATATAATTCAAGCTTTACCTGCTTCAATTAAGCTTCGTTTTGTACTCTTAGGAAGAAATGGTAGTTATCGTCGGATGAATGCCCTCGTCTCCAGGACTGTCAAAAGCCACTCAAGAATGCATGAAGTAGGAAAAAAAATATACGCCACTCGAGAAAAAACATAGTGGCATGATGTACTATTATTGCGTAAATAACTTATCAGTGCTTCTGAAAATTTAATATAATATTTTTCTTATGTTATTGCGTCATGCAAAAAGTAACGGATAAATTTAATCTATCTCTTTCGAATATAAATTTAATCTTCATGGGACTTCTCCATATGGTTAAGTGTTATATTTAATTTTTTTATACATTTAATAACTAAAAAACAATATTGGGAAATGGTCTCAAATTTTATGTGACTTCCTAACATTATAACGTGTTTCCCATATTGTTAAAAGTTCAAAAAGATCCTACAGAAAACGCACGTGTGATGAACATCTTTAACTAAGATATACGTACGAGGATACTTTGTGACAATAAGTTAGCTGCAGTTCTTTTAGTAACATAATGTTAATAGTTATATTAATAAGCACATAAAAAAATGTATTCAATCATAAAGATATTAACCTTAATTTTTCAGATGAATGTGGTTTCCGAAACTTGCCTGTCACTGCTGTTAATTCACCTATAATAAGAACAAATACATCAGATACTATCAATCAGACACATCAAAATTACAATTTGGCATCACGTCCATCGACTAGTAACACCCAATCAAATTCACCAACATCAATACTTTTTTTTTCTCCAAGACGATCAAACACATCAACACCAGTCGATTCAATGTTTGCAAGTAGATTAAATACAAATTCACAAACGTTTGAAAATGAATTGAATATAGATTTACCAACATCATCTCATAATTCAACTCCAATCAATTATAATTTCATGGAAAATCAAAATCACTACTCATTCCAGTCAAACAGTTCGGTTTCAAATACTCCATAATACCTACACTCTCCAAAATTTTTACCATCTCGTCCACATCAATCAAATACTTTACCAGCATCACCTTTGTCAAGAAATAAAAAACGAAACAGAAAAAGATACGAACGTCGTAATAGAGGCAAGTACAGAAATAAATTATTTAATGGGTCTTTCTATCAATACAGATTTATTATTTCAGTTATACTTAAATTACTATTGGAAATTTGAAGTGATCAGTGATCCGTTAAATTACTATTCTTTATTTTTTCATAAAATATGATCTTTGATGAGATTCGTGCGTAACTCTGAGATCAATATAACGTATAATAAAAAAAAAAAAAAAATCTGTAAACAAATACATATTTCTAAAAAATAACACTTACAAAACAATGATTATGAGCATGATTCAAGTTATAGAAGATATACATTGATTCACTAGCAGCCCCTCGTCTCGGCTTCGCCCGAGATTTACTAAATAAAACACCGTAGTGTGTTGACATGTAATGTGAAACATTATCAGTTAGAAATTTTACACATATTCCTGATACATCTCAGAACAAAAATCATCTTATTAAAAACATATTTTTTCGGAATCCATATAGTTTATTTGGTTTAATAATGAGGTGTAAAAATTCAAAAAAATTATTATGCTGAAAAGTACCGTGCGCTCTTTATGCCATAAAATAATCGGTGGCTATAAGAAGCCGTTGATTTACAGTTTCTTTCGTGTAATTCACGAAAACGGCTATTTTTTTAAAGCTGTTAAGATTTTAAACCCCCAAAAAATTTATATTAAAAAAAAATTTTTTTCTTATATCTCACAACTTTATTACCAGAGCAACAAAGTCCTGGACCTTAAACCCTACATTTTTATTGCCACAAAAACACAAATACATTTTCTCCTCATTAAAAAATCTGAAGTAGGATCTTTAAAGATTTCAGAGATTGCTGTGAGTGTACAATGAAAAGCTGATCTCTCACGTAATAGATTCTTCATTTATCGATTTTGACGCTACTGTTCCAATCTCGATAAATTTTCTGCGTCAGTTTCTTGACGCCTAAGTAAAATTGTATTTATTAGATACACTTCAAGTTTTTCTTCCGATTTACCCTCTTGCGACTTATGGCATGCTTAAAATTTGTGTGACCCCTAAAGTGTGTTTTTTGTCAACTTTGTTAAGTTCTAATATATTTGTTGGCAAGGTAGTTCGACGTCCGATGGCCCTAAAAAAGACCGGTGAGCTTTTTAAGTTAACTCTTTCTTGACTGCAGTTAACAGCAATTGTGACTGCCTGGATACCTCAGGGTGATCTTCTCTGGCTTGCTGTTGAAGACCCAGACTGATTGGGAGAAAAATTACAAAGTCCGAAGCTTTGGGGCTAATTGTAGTGCTCTTTTCCAACTTCTCCTGGTATGACGTCGAAGACGTTGGTGTCTAAGGCTCCTTTTTTATTTGCTGATTTAGTTGCTTTGGTGATCTTAGATGGGGAGATTGGTTAGTGATACTTGTCCAGTAGAGGCTGTCCCGTTGGCTCAAATTTTTTTTCCTTCATAGCTGTTATAGGTTTGCCCAGCGCAGACCTTGGAGAGGATTAGTGATTCCTGGTTGAATGCTTAGAGTCGAGAGGGTAGTATAGGGTCGTCGGTCACTGGATTTTCCAGCCTTGCGAAGAACAACTCCGCAGGTGACGTCTGCTAGTGAGTGGCTGACTTGGTTTACTAGTGCGCGTCTTTAGTTAATATAGTCTTTTAGTCGACGAATCGCTTCCGGAAATAGTAATATAAATGTATTTGTTGGCAAGGTTGTTCACACTTAGGTGGATCCTAAAAAGAACCGATGAAATTGATGGTTAAGAAGGGAACGTAAATACTTATAATGGCCCTAAAAAGCGCCAGTGGTGAAACTTTCAGGCTATTCTTTATTGTTATTTCTGATGATGAAGAGCTGGCTATGGGTTGCTTGATTCTTACCCTGGGAGTCTCGATGTACGGAGACTGTGATGGAGGAAGGTACGCTGCTGACCAAAGAATATCTCGTCTTCGGGTCGTTCCCCGGATAACCAACCGCTCATCGTTAGACGGGAACATGTGGGTAAGCGCATAGGGGACGTCACGACCAAGAAGGTAGCCGTTGTGGCTGCCCATGCCCCTCAGAGCTCAGAGCTGTTTTCTTCCCTAGCTTATATTTGTAGCCACAAATTCTCTAACTGCACCAGGTGGGATGGTAGAACTCCCTCACAACTCTGATGAGTTGGAGCAGATTGTGCTCTGGCTAGATATGTCTCCTGGTATTGTGGCAGAGACGGCATCGGTTGGAATTAATTTTTTTTTTTTGATCGCACTCGTCGAGATTCAGGGTGAATGGAAACGTAGGTCCCTTCCCCCTTAGAGAAGAGTGTCGTCCGTAACCGGGATACCCAGCTGCAAGACTATTATCAGCATTCTCTGTACAGCTCGTTGAATTGCCGAAACTTGACTACAACACTATAGAGACGCTCCAGCGTTTTATAACCACATTTATTTAATTATGTTGCAGGTAGCTTCGATTTTATGTCGATGCCACCTAGCGGATTTTACTGAACTAAAGTGAAAAGCTGGCATATTTTTGCAAAACTTTGAGCTCATTTATGGCTATTGTTATTAAATTTTTTAAGATAAAAACTATACTAAAACCATCTAGGAAGTATCATGAATCAGTGTGCAAAATTCCATCAAAATCGGTTCAGTAGTTTTCGCGGTTAGCGATTACAACGGTTTTAGCGCTTCTGCTTTATATATTAGTAAGATAGTAATTTATTTTAAGATTGAATCGGCAAGAACTTACAAATTACGCCACAGCTTGCAGGGTGTCCTTCAATAGTGATTAGTCATATGTGTAAAAAATCCTTACCTTAATTATTTGATGAAGTAATTTATTTTCACATTCCATAAAATAATTAAAAATGTCTTTTAAGCATATATCACCTTTTATAAATACGGAAACATTATTTTTAAGAATTCACCAGCAAAATGGGGACTTTACTTGAGATTTTCAGGAATACTCTCACGTTTGGTATAAATTATTCTCTTTGCGTACGTTCACTAGAACGTAAGTATTCGTTTGTCATACTGTGTAGGATTACTTTTAACTGAAGAGTAAGAAAACCATGCTTAAAATTAAGTATTTGTGAAAAATAACTATGTAAAATTATTTGTGCTGCATTCGCAAAATTAAATATAACAATTTTGTTTGAGAGCTTCTATGGCTTCGTGGTCAGCGTGTTAGTTACCTACTCTGAGAAATTCGATGGGTCGTGGGTTTAAAACTATCGGTTTTAACAGTCTGTACGGTGCGGTGCAGATGGTTAATGAATGAGATCCTTCGAATAACTTGATACCTGCCAGGGTATGCTTGAGATATTTAATGCTTCTTGCAAAAAGTACCTAGTGTAAGGATAGATAGCCGAGTCATTTAAGGGAAACTTTGCACTACGGGCCAGCACGAAAGACTCGCATACTTCGGAAAGAGAGGAATCAGGGAAAAATGGCTAAGGTGGGAGAAAAGATGATACACATATGTAGAAACCCGCAAAAAGTATATGTGAAATCAACAAAATACAATTTAGAGTAATTGAGTTTTTTTTTTCAAGTTTTACATTAATTAGCCACAGACTTTAAATAAGGTTTAAAAATTACTGAATTAAACTGTTATTGACTGCTTGAATGATTAATCATCTGACTATACTAAAAATACAGACAATCACAGAACATAATAACTAGGTGTCAAATGCTGTGTTTGGAAATCATTGTATTACGATTAAAAAATGTAGATAGTCAAGTGCACAGAGCTGTTTGTTGTTATGTGCTTTAGATTTAATTTACCGTTTCATTGATTAATAATACAAAAAAGTGAGCGTCCAGGGTTACCTAATAATGTTTACTCTAAATAAAAATCTAGACATTTTTTAATGAAAATCTGGGCTGGTAAATGCACCGTGTTATCAGCTAATGCTTGCTTGAAATGAAAATGTTGTATTTCATCGTTGAAATATAAATCAATGATTTGGTTCCATTTTGTTTTTAGTTTTATAATTTTTTTTTATAATTAATTAAGTATGCAGGGTTACTAATTTAGTTACTAAAACATCGAATTAAAACTTTAGCGAGCTGGGTTATATGCCCTTAAGCACTTGGGACTGATGTGAACGATATTATAGAACTGGATCCCCGAGTTTTGGACATTTAAACGGCGTGCATACTACATTACCAATAAGCACTTACGTGCTGCCCCCTAACTTAGCGTGCACAATTTTATAGCGCCGTATGTTGTTGTTGTTGTTTGTATTTAACGTCAGTAGGGGCCATTTGACTCTGATATGACACATTTCATGTTTTTAACAATGAGGTAATTGTTATTATATGAAGCGGTTTTACAACGAGAGGGCTGCCCACCCTCCACTCTCAAGACATACCGTTGCTTCTTACTGTTCCAACGGTACGATCAACATTACATCTTTAAACCAGGCACCGTTTTTTTTACACTCAGAAGGCACGGTAAGCATTACACCACTCAATTGCAAATAACCACGTGCTTTGTCTCAAATTATCAGATGATTTTTAAAAACCAAGTGGTTAAAAACACACGTTTTAGAACTTATGTGGTTTTAAGAAACTGTATGATTTTTAATAACCATGTGGTTAATGTGACAGAATCACGTGGGCCCACTACATGATTTACCACGTGGTTACTTTCAATTGAGTATACTGGCGAGGATCTATCGCAGTGATAATAAGCACAGACGAAAAAAATCATAGAGGTGCATAAGAAGCTGTCGAATCCAAGTCTCTAAACCCGGAACTCCAGATTGTGGAGCAAGTGCTCCACCACCTTAGCCACTGACGAGCTTAATCACAACGTAGAACAGTACTGGAGCAGGCACTAGATATACATATAGGAAATATCTATTTGTTATAGATTTGCTATTTGGATCCGAACAACGGTCGGGGGTAGGGCTAAGGCAAAGCATACGCTAGCCTCCTGTCGAGGCTTAGAAAAAACGCCACCTTATGTAAATTTACATGAGCCATTGGCGATGTTGGCGTTGTTCAAATCCCAATAGATCATCAGGCGAGCATCTTATCTACTAGGCTAGATTATAAGATACCCGTCATACAATTAACGTCGATATAAGGTACGAGTACAATAATTTTCTTCATTTGCTATTTATAACTAAATCATACAGGTTGGCTTTAAAATTTTTATTCGAATAGTTTATTAAATATTTATAACTAATAAATTTAGTTATAAAAAGAGAAAAATCATTTAATAAGAACGAAATATACATTTAGCTCTAAAAAAAAGCAACATAAAATTTCGGTAAGTGATGCAAAATTTGAATACAATTAAACTATTTAAGCTTATAATTTCTTCTTTAACAGAAAAAAACAGAATACATGCTACTTGTACCTTGAATGGACGTTAATTTTATGGCAGAGGTATCTTATTAACTCTGGCCAAGTATATAAGATGTTTGTTTGCTGATCTACTACCAAACCTCTGTGTCAGATAAAATTTTTTTAATTTACTACGATTTTGCTATTTTTAAATAAATTTATGTTTTATTATAACACAAAAAAGCTTCTCTTCAAGTGAACTTCTGCAGTAAATTCGCATTAATGTGAGAAAGTTATTCAAATGTTGTTCCCACAATCAAACCTTGATACTACGTAATGTAATATTGGGACATGGATCGTCTCGTAATATTAAACATATTATTTGGTAAAAAAAGCGATTTTTTAGCCTGTTAAAGTGCTTGTTGACTTCTAATTATTTAATTAGTAATCATATGAAACAGCGAAAAAAATGGCACTTTAGTGCATTAAGTCACATGGTGATGTACGCAAATAATATATATAACCATTTTAATCAATAAAAACAGGACGCTCCCGTGAGATGGGTCGCCCAATAATGTTCACTTATCGTAATAATTAATAACAACGGAGGCACTTGACCACGTTGGGTTACCTAAAAATATCAATTTATTTAATAATACACATATTATTTAATCAAATGAAGATGCGCTTAAGTGCATTGGATCACACGGTATTGTCTTTTATGTTTCAAATAATAAAATAAATTTTAAAAAAGGGAGACAGTCAAACACGTTAGGACACCTGTTCATGCCTACCTACGTTATAAATAACCATGATGTTAACAAACAGTAATCCATTCCAGCGCGTTGGGTCGCTTTTTTATCTCAGCTTATGTTAGAAATGATTGTATTAATTTATAAATAAAAAGCCACCTGAGCACTTCCTGTAGTTTGTTGATGTCTGCTTATGTAATAATTCAATATTCATAATACTAAATAAAATGTTAACACTCGACTACTTTGGGTTTGGGTTACCAGATGATGACCACTTAGTCGTGTAATGAACAGTTGTTTTTTTATTTTTTTTAAAAAAGCACTAAAGGTCTGTTGGTAAGGTTAACTTATGTTATAAATATAAATTTTTTAAGAAAAGTTGATCCACGTAAGCACTTTAAATCTCCTGGTAATTTCCAATTATTTAATAAATGATTACATTGAATGATAAAAATAGCAGAACTCGTACGCAGTGGGTCACCTGATGATGTCTGCTGATATGATAATTGTTAATAGTATGATACAAAAAGAAAACTACTTATTAGCTTTAGTTTACCTAATGATGCCTGCTTATTTATGTTATAAAAAAAAATTTTTTTATACAAAAAGAGGCACTCAAAGTCATCTGGCGATGTCTGTTCATATTATTAATATTTATATCAATTGATGAGTAACAAGACAGTTGCTGACATTTCTTTGTTTAATAAGCTGTGCTCATATTTAAAATAATTACAATAATAAATAAGAAAAAGGCACTTGAGCGCAATAGGTCAATTAGTAATCTTAGTTTATAGAATAAATTTAACTTATTTGTAAGAAAAGAAAATGTACTTGAGTACTTTGGGTCTCCTGATGATTTTTAAGAATGTAATAAATGATTTCATAATGTAATAAAAGTAGAGGCACTTGAGCGATTTGGATCGCCTTATAATCTCTACTTATGCTAAAAATAATCATATTATTACAACTCCAAATAATCATGCACTTTAAAGCACGTTGAGTCTTTAAATAAAAAAATGTAATTTTCAATAATTTTGACGACTCTCAAATATGTAAAAAGTATTACAACGAAAAATATGTTTAAAAAAAACTTTTGAAAAATGATTTCATCGTAGCTTGAACTTGGACCTACACAATAATAAAATAGCATTTTGTGTAGTCAGTTGGAGCTGATGAGATGCTCACTATAAAATCATCATCAATATGAATTACAGGTACCGTTTGTCTCCGTTTTCTTTATTAATAACAAAATTGTAGTTATGTCTGAAATTCTTTATTTGAATAACTATGTAACACAATATTCCTAAAAAAGGTTGTGTAATAACCTAATTACTTTAGCTCCCATTATTTTACTCTCAAGTTTTAATACTGCGTTTTACATGAGTCTTTAATTTTTTTAGAACTCTCACTCAATAAATAAAGTTTTGTTCACAGGTTATCTAAACATTAAATTAAAATAAATGCCAATATTTGTAAAATTATATTCTGAATAAGAAAAAACATGTAATTTACACAGTTGTGAATTCTTCAAAATTAATGTATTTGCACTGGCCAAGTGAATAATAAGAAGCAAGACTGACGATTTGTAGGATTAAACTTGAGCAACGGTTAAAGCAGTTGAAAAAAAAATTTTTTAGTTTGTTCATTGGTGTTATTTTTTCATTTAATTGCTGAATTGAATTAAAAATTTTATTTAAGAAAGTTTTGATATTAGGTACGTTTATTTCTCAAACGTTCAAAAATCTATTAAGAAACCTTTCTCATTCCAGACTAAGGTAATGTTAAATTTTAGCCCAATACCAAGAAAGATCTCAGAAACGTTTTAGAATTCTATCTGCTCTACTGTGCAAAATATATTTGTGTTTCAAAAGACAAGTTTCAGAAACATTTTTGAATTGCACAGTGCTACAAAGGCAATAATAATAATTATTAAATTGTAGGGTACGTATAAAAGGCGTTGAGTTACCTGTTAATGCTTACTTATAATGTACATAACCATATTTTTAACAAAAAGTCATTTACTCTAGCGCGCAGGGTCGCCTTTTGATATCCGCATAAATGTTGTGAATGATTAAATTTATTAATAAATAAATAAAAATACACTTAAACAGTTTTGGTCGCCTAGTGATGTCAGCTTGTGCAAGAAAATTATTACAATATTTGAAAAAAGAGAAGCTCTTGACAGTCTTGGGTTCCCAGATAACCACGTAATCAGTATTTTTTTTTTTTCAAGAAAAGTCAGTGCACGTGAGTATTGTGGGATTTCTGGTGATTTCTTTTTTTTTTTTTTTTTTTTTTTTTAATAAATACCTACTTACATAGTGTATTTATTTTTTAGGCTTTATTGTAAACGAGTGCATATAGCCTTGGTACAGTAAGGTATATTTTACATTATAATAGTTACATATTACAAGTAATGGTTACATATTACGTTATAAGTTACACATTATTGGATACACTTTGTAGTTTTTGTTGGTTCGGTGATGATGTCACATAGACCACCTCGAGAGCGAAGGATCTATGTGGTAGGCAATTTTTGCTGCGAGAAGATCGCCCAAACTCTTCACGAGGAGCATTGCGTGGAGAAAAAGCACATATGGAAATTCACAGAGGTACTTGCTCGGGAGAGTCAAAGTGGCCGGGAAACGAACCCACAGTTTCCCACGTGCCGTCCCACAAACCAGCCGACCGAGCCACCGCGCACTCACTGGTGATTTCTTCTCATGTAATAAATTATTATATTAAATTATTAGCGCAGGGGCACTTAAGCCAGTTGCGTTCCTATATGAAAAAAAAAAATTTTACGAATTGTTTTGACGATTCTTGAATACATAAGGAATATTAACAATAATCAACAAATTTATAAAATTTGTCCATATGCGTAGACCATGGCAAGCCAAACAAATTTATAAGAACTTGCACCTCAAAATTGTCCAACTAGTATCTTATTCACTCAGCCAGAGCAGATAAGTTGGCTGATATACAATCTACGTCTAAATAAATTACAAATGCCATGTGTTTTCGTTCTCTTCATTTACAACTAAATTATAGGAATAAGGTAAAGGGCCCATCTATGAGACAGTTTTTTACCACTTTTTTTGCTATTAAATTAATGTACACTCTCTATGAGCGGAAATATATCAAGTTTTGGTATCAATGAAAGCATTAGATCATTACGAATAATATTATAATTTTTAAATTCAAATAAAACGTTAAAAAATAATTTTATAAACAAATATAAACAGGATGGAAATGCACCTATTAATGAGACACATTGAATCTGTAGGGCCCTGTGTATGAGACACACGTCCGTTACTATGAGACACCCATGTTATTTAAATGCGTCTTGAGTGTCTCTTAATAGGGACAACACATGTTTGAGGTTATGTTTTCACATTGTACCTATGTATGAGACAGGGTCTTACAATAAAATTCTTTATTATTTAATAACGTTTGAAGTTCTTTAAAATATTTGTTTATTCAAAAGATTATATTATAATGATATTAAAAAAAATTTCTTTTCATGTTTAAGTATTACGTATATAAATTAAACTGGGTGTCTCATGCATAGGTACCGATTTTAAAATTGTCTCATAGATGGGCCCTTTACCTTATGTTGAAACTTCAATTTAAATTATCATACATAACAAGATATTTATAGATAACCTGTCACAACTATATAATCTTTGCTTTAATTCACTCTTTGATTTGAAAACAGCGTTTTGCATTAGTAATAAATGTATTTTTATTTCCGATTCAATAAATATATTCTTGCTTACACATATTTAAATATTAAATTAAAATATATATTAAAATTCGTATATTTTTGTTGTAAGTAAGGAATGTTTGTGACACATTTTTCATTGCCAACTAAGGCCATGTTTAATTTGAGCCGTAAACGAAGGGAGGTCTCAAAGACGTTTCAAAAACGACTATGTTTTTTTGTTCAAAAAGTATTTATACTTCAAAAGACAAGTTTCGAAAATGTTTCTTCATTGTGATATAATCGTAGGCTACTTGTAAGCATGGGGTCGCCTGTTAAAGCTTTTTTATGTAATGAATAACAATTTTATTCACAAATAGATATTTATTATAGCGCGTGGAGTAGCCTTTTGATATATGCTTATGTTACAAATGATCATATATTGATTAACAAATAAAAATACATTTGAGCACATTGGGTTGCTTAATGATGTCTGCTTATGTAATAATTAATCACAATATTAAATAAAAATAGAAGTACATGACTAGTTTGAGTCATCTAGTGACGCCTGCTAAAGTGTGTTATGATTAATTTTTTTTTAATGCAAAAAGAGTTACTTAAAGTGATCTAACGATGTCCACTCATGTTACATGTATTTGTAAAAATCTTACTAATATATAAAGCAAAGTCGCTGAAACCGTTGTAATCGCTAACCGTGAAAACGCGAAAACTACTGAACCGATTTTGCTGAAATTTTGCACACTGATTCATGATACTTCCTAGATGGTTTTAGTATAGTTTTTATCTTAAAAAATTTAATAAGAATAGCAATAAATGAGCTCAAAGTTTTGCAAAAATACGCCAGCTTTTCACTTTAGTTCAGTAAAATCCGCTAGGTGGCGTCGACATAAAATCGAAGCTACCTGCAACATAATTAAATAAGTGTGGTTATAATAGGCCGGAGCGTATCGTTAGCTGTATAGTCGAGCTTCGGCAGCTCATCAAGCTGTTCAGAGAAAGCTGGTGATAGTCCTGCAGCTGGGTATTCCGGTTACGGACGACACTCTTCTCTAAGGGGGAAGGAACCCAAGTGTCCCTTCACCCTGAATCTCGACGAGTGCGATCAAAGAAAATGAAATTAATTCCAACCGATGCCGTCTCTGCCAGAATACCAGGAGACACATCTAGCCAGAGCACAATCTGCACCAACTCTTCAGAGTTGTGTGGCAGTCCCACCATCCCACCTGGTGAAGTTAAAGAATTTGTGGCTACAAATGGAAGCAAGGAAAAACAGCTCTGATAGGCACGGAAAGCCACAACGGCTATCTTCTTGGTAGTCGCGTCCCCAACGCGCTTACCCACATGTTCCCGTCTAAAGATGAGCAATTGAGCAGTTGGTTATCCGGGGAACGACCTGAGACGAGATATTTTTTGGTCAGCGGCGTACCTCCCTCCATCACAGTCTCCGTACATCGAGACTCCCAGGGTAAGAATCAAGCAACCCGTAGCCAGCTCTTCATCATCAGGAATAATAATAAAGAATAGCCTGAAAGTTTCACCACTGGCGCTTTTTAGGGCCATTATAAGTATTTACGTTCCCTACTTAACCATCAATTTCATCGGTTCTTTTTAGGGGCCACCTTAGTGTAAACTACCTTGCCAACAAATACATTTTTATTACCATTTCCGGAAGCGATTCGTCAACTAAAAGACTATATTAACTAAAGACGGGCACTATTTAACTAAGTCAGCCATTCACTAGCAGACGTCACCTGCGGAGTTGTTCTTCACAAGGCTGGAAAACCCGGTGACCGACAACCCTATATTACCCTCTCGACTCTAAGAATTCAACCAGGAATCACTGATCCTCTCCAAAGTCTGCGTTGGGCAAACCTATAACAGCTATAAAGGAAAAAAAACTTGAGCCAACGGGACAGCCTCCACTGGACAAGTATCACTAACCAATCTCCCCATCTAAGATCACCAAAACAACTAAATCTGCAAAATAAAAAAGGTGCTTTAGACACCAACGTCTTTGACGTTATACCGGGAGACGTTGGGAAAGAGCACTACAACTAGCCCCAAAGCTTCGGACTTTGTAATTTTTCTCCCAATCAGTCTGGGTCTTCAACAGTAAGCCAGAGAAGATCACCCTGAGGTATCCAGGCAGTCACAATTGCTGTTAACTGCAGTCAAAAAAGAGTTAACTTAAAAAGCTCACCGGTCTTTTTTAGGGCCATCGGACGTCGAACTACCTTGCCACCAAATGTATTAAAATTAACAAAGTTGACTGAAAATAGCCTTTAGGGGTCATAAAAGTCGTAAGCATACCAATAGTCGCAAAAGGGTATATTGGAAAGAAAACCTCAAATGTATCTAATGAATACAATTTGAGGTGTCAAGAAACTGACGCAGAAAATTTATCGAGATTGAAACAGCAGCGTCAAAATCGTCAACTTAAGAGTCCATTACGTGAGAGATCAGCTTTTTATTGTACCCTCACAGCAATCTCTGAAATCTTTAAAGATCCTACTTCAGATTTTTTAATGAGTAGAAAATGTATTTGTGTTTTTGTGGCAATAAAAATGTTGGGTTTAAGGTCCAGGACTTTGTTGCTCTGGTAATAAAATTGTGAGATATGAGAAAAAACAATTTTTTTTTAATATACATTTTTTGGGGGTTTTAAATCTTAACAGCTTTAAAAAATAGCCCTTTTCGTGAATTACACAGAAGAAACCAAATCAACAACTTCTTATAGCCATCGATTATTTTATGGTATAAAGAACGCACGGTACTTTTCAGCATAATTATTTTTTTGAATTTGTACACCTTATTATTTGACCAAATAAACTATATGGATTCCGAAAAAATATGTTTTTAATAAGAAGATTTTTGTTCTGAGATGTATCGGGAATATGTGTAAAATTTTCTAACTAAAAATGTTTCACATTACGTGTCAACACACTACGGTGTTTTATTTAGTAAGTCTCGGGCGAAGCCGAGACGGGGGGCTGCTAGTTATTTATAATTACAACAACATTAAAATAAATAATAAATTATCATTACATGATAATTATTTGTTAGTAAGGCAGTTGTTGACAGTTTGTCGTATGGTGGGGTGCTACTGTGTTTAAAATTATTACAATATTAATACAAAAAAGGAACTTGAGCGCGATAGGTTGCATGGTGACGTCGGCTTATATTTAAATAGATTGTTTTTGTAAGAATCACCTGGTGATTCCTACTTATGCGATTAATAATAATATTAAATGATAAAAGCTGAAGCACATGTTCTTTGGCGCGTTGCATTGCTAAATGAGAAAATTTTATTTTTATGTGTTTGGAAAATTTCCAAATACATAAAAAATGTGGGCAATAATAAATAAATTAAAGTGCCATATGTTTTGGTTTACTTTGTTGACAACTAAATTGAGTTAAAATCTAAAAATTCTTATTCGAATGATAATGTAACGGAACAATTCTACAAAGTGTTATGTCTCAACTGAATAATTTCAGCTTCAATTTTCCCATAGGTTTAAATGTTGCTTCTTACATTAGTAGTATATTTATTTTTGTTTTTGATTTAGTAAACTATTCTTTTTTTACACATTTTCTTTTTCCTATTAAATTATAATAAATATTAATATTTTTATAAAATAATTCGATTGTAAGTCGATTAAACGCATGTCTGACGATTTGCAGGACCAAGTTCAAGCCACTGTTGAACCATTCTTCTTTTTAATGTTTTTAAAAACTGGCTTATTGTTAATATTTTTTATAAATTTATGATTACCAAGACCATTAAAATTATTATTTTTTATATAAGGTTGATTGCACAATACGCACGTTTATTCATCAACAGTTTAAAAAAACTGACTAAGGCAATGTTCAATTTTGGCCAAAAACCAGAAAAGGTCTTAAAAACGTTTGAGAATCTTGTTCAAAACGTATTGCTGTTTAAAAAAAAGGGTTATAAGAGTTTCTGAATCGTACAGTGCAGTGTGTGTAATCATAATAATTAATGAATAGAAGGGTACTTTAGCCTGTTAGGTCAACTGTTAATACTTACTTGTGCTTGAATTACGATATTATTAACAAATATTCATCCACTATAGCGTGTAGGGTTGCCTTTTGAAATCCATTTACGTTATAAATGATCATATTAATTATTAAATAAATTTGCATCTTAGCACTTTAGTTAACTTGGTGATATCTACATATATAATACATAATCACAATATTGAATAAAAAAAAGCACTTGACTGTATTGGGTTACTAGATGATGTCCACTTATTTATGTAATAAATAATTTCTTTACAATAAAAAAAGAGGTACTAAAGGTATTTTGGTAATGATCGCTTATATTGAAAATTTTTATAATAGTTAATGATCAGTAAGGTAGTTGTTAATAGTTTGTTATATGGTAGTATGTGCCTATGTTGTAAATAACTACAATAATCAATGAAAAAAGGCGCTTAAGAGCTGTGTATTTTGTTGATCTTTACGTATATTATAAATGCACATATAAATGATTATGTAGCCAAGAACTTAAATGAGTTATGTTGTCTTATGATGTTTGCTTATGATGTACATAATTTTCGGAATTATTAAAAAAAGTTGTACTTTTACGCAATTAGTCACCTCGTTCATGTTGTTCGCTCATGTTATAGATAATCATAGATAATCATATTAATTGATGATCTAAAGCGGTTTGAGTGCGTTAGGTCATCTGATGATGTTGGCTTATAATGTGGAGTATCATAATTATCAATGAAAACAGAGGCAATTATGCGCATCGGGTTGCATGTTGATGATCAGAGTGGATAGAATATCTGTGTTATAATTTACGTCCATATAATGTACAAATGCCATGTGCTTTTTTTCTTATTCACATTTAAACCATGCAAGTGTATTGGTCGATGCATTTAAATTTTTTGCTTACATAATTCAACATTTATTCTGGATGCTCATTCTTGACGAAATCTACGATTTCTTTCAATAGGCACAATTGACATTCCTGCTATAAAGTAATTAGTAGGCACAAATTGTGCCCTCGGTGGCAAATGAGCATTTTGCGCCGTGACACAAAAAATGTCGTACGCAACTCGGCCACAAAATCTTGATAACAGTGCCCTTCAGGTCCCCTAAACTAAAGTTATGAATAAACTTGAGACAACTTTGTTTACCTTTTGTGTACTTTGATAATTTGATAAGTATGACTTAACACATTAATTAAATTTATTTTTGATTAATCATATATTGGAGCTTTAATCGTAATAAAATGAATAACTCATTAAACAAATAGTAACATAAAAATGAGCTATTTGACTTAAATACAATAGGAATATTCCTAAATATAATAAAATACTCATTTTTTAGAAAAACACCATTGTTATTTAAAACATGAAAATTAGTTTTTAATTATCCTAGAAAACTGACAAGAAAGTTCTGGGATATCCCAGAAAGTGCAAAAAAAGTTTCTTGGATATCCTAGAAAATGCAAAACAAGTTTCTTGGATGTCCCAGAAAATGCCCAACGAGTTCCTGGGATGTCCCAGAAAACGACAACATTTCCGGGGATATCGTAGAAAATGATTTTGCTGCTATATATATATATATATATATATATATATATGTAAGTTGTTTTTTTTGCGGAGCAGTGAATAAGCACACGATCAGTAAGAGCTAATTTGGGAGTGAGAATAAATAAACTTTAAAAATGTCTCTAACGATCGTTATAATGATGTAGACTGAGCCTGTCTGTAACGATCGTCATAACGATATAGACTAAGCATGACGACGTTGGCGTCAAGAGTAACGAAACGTTGCTCAAACCAACATCCAACATTTTTGGAGTTTATTTATTCTGACTCCTAAATTAGCTCTAACTGATCGTGTGTACATGCACTGACCCCTAAAAAATCATGGAAACAACTAAGAGCAGAACTACATGTTCAACAAGCAAAATAAGTATATATATATATATATATACATATATACACACGTTTCACTGCTGCGGCAAATAAGCAGAGTGGGGGAAGCATGTCAAACTGTCGATTTTTCCCAGCTTACTCCCAGCCCTAGAACAGCGTAAAAAAGCTTAGCTTCAAAAAGATTCGTAAATTTCCAATTCACGATAGCTAGAAAAAGAAAAACTTTTATCACTGAGGGGTAGGTACCAAAGTGACAATTCAATCTTTGTATTACTATTGCGGCTCGTAGACTTAATATAAACAATTTTATGCTAAAAGAATATCTGTCGTTATTGAATAACAGAAGAAAAAAAATTTTACAAACGGGTAAGTATGAGTAACAGAACGGTAGATCTAGGATGGAGGGGGGGAAGGAAGTGACAAAAATTTTTGTGCGCACAAAAGTGAAGATTGAGATGTCCATCAATTAGAAAGATAGAAATTTTTGACAAATTTGGCTTGTGCGTTTGTCTAGTTATGATGTAAGACTAGAAAAGTGACCACTATAAGGTGTTACGAAATACACCAGTGTGGTATTTGAAAATATTCCTACTATCACCGACATTTTCGTTCAAATCGTGGGACGTTTAGTACTTGATAAAAACTCTTACTTATTGACTGAAAATCGATGTTATTATGGCATAAATGTAACATATGGCTTTTATACTTAACAGTGTATGAGCGAGAACATGGCAAAAAAGGTTTTTTTTTAAGTAGGAGCTCTAAGGCGTGACATTAAGTTTAGGATAGGGTTTGGAAGTGACATTTTTAAAATACTTATTTTAAATGTTTTCCTTACATTAGGTGAGATCATGAATAAAATGAGCCATACTTCAAGGGTGAACCTAAAAAAAATTTTTTTTTGTTAACATGGAGGGCAAAAATAAAATGTTCTTCGTAGATTTCATCGTACATTGAATACATTAAATATAATCATTACAGCCAGGATAGTCGCCTCGTATTTAGGGCTCAAAATCATTTTTGGGAATTGCGTAGAAGCGCCATCATCACGTTGTAAGGTTGAAAGGGAGGGGGGGTTGACTCATTAGTTTATGACCTCGTGCGTAGTTACGTATCCGCTTAATTAATAGTTAAGGACTTCTGTTTTACATAAGCGTATTTAAAGGGCTGCTAGTTAACTCTGCTAAGTTAGTTTGTACTTAGGTATGATTTGGGCCATAGACTGCTCAAAGTAATTACTCATCCCAATTGAATCTATAAGTAATACTTTATCATTAGCATCTCAAGTATACATATATCAGATTAGCTAGTTTCGGGAGCAAGACCGGATCAGTAGTGCCAGATTCACTTACTTTCGTGTTTGCTTTAAGTAAGTACTCACTTTGAGTGTATTTGTGTTTTTGATTGTTAGACAAGTAAGAGTGGTGTATATTATTGTTATTATTATTATTTTTTGTTTCATTTTATAAAGCCCAAGTGCACACTTATAATATTACAAATCAACGAGGATTTGCAGTAGTGGCAATCTCATTTCGCTGAAAAACAACAGAACTAGCAGCAGCAGAAACTCGCATACCTATACATAATACAACAGCACATAAGCTTGATCTATTTTCTCATATTTTGCTTGTCTCACACATCGTCTTGCGCTTCGTTATTTTTCTACCCCTTCAGCAGATTGAGAACTGCTCCATTTTATTATTTTTCTGACATTTTCTTAGACTTTTGGTTCTCAAGATGCTCCTTACACCTTATACGACCGCGACGAGGTTCTTCGATTTTTCTAACAGAGCGCGTATAAGTTTGGTTATGTGTGCTTGACACAATTTTTGCGGTTTTTTTTTGTTTTTGTTTTTTTCTTAATTTTATGTCGCCACTTTCAGCAACAGCTAAAAATCACCAGCATCGGTTACACTTGTTCAGCTTGCCCGATCGTCCTGACGAGTCCAAGCAAACCGACAATCCATTTACAAAGCTACAACGTTGCGGGTGATGGGCACTTTTGATACGTCTACTTCGACACCTCTTTCACGATGAACGTCAACATGAACCGGCACATAAAAAAAGCCCACGACTGGCTATCCCCTGGCTGTCAAAGTTTGGCAAACTCTGAGGATGAAACAGGCAGTGGTATTGCCAACATCGGTGATTATAGCAACGTGAGCCCCCAGTTCAACAGCAGTTCCTCATCAATGAGCGTCATGAACTCGTACAACAACATCAACGACATCAGGAAACGGCTCAGAAAGCACAAGTGCTACAACGATAGTTACGAGAACCCAAGAGAACAAGATCGTCTTTGAGATAATGTAGAGGTTGGCGACGAGAAAGAAGATGAGCTGGACACCAAGTAACAATAAAAGAAAGCTACACTCGTACAACAATGGGCCAGAAGTTTCTGTCAGTGCTTTTCCAAAGTGTAACACAGTCTTGGAATCACGCTTGGTGTCAGTTTCAGTGACGGTCAGTAAACAGTCAAGCTTCAGTTTCTGCCGCAGACGAGAGCACCAGCAGCGATGCCAAAAGCCAAAGAATTATGATTCACTTTGCTGGTGTCTAAAGTGCTCGTGTCGGTTCAGGAGAGCGGTGTAAATTTGAAAAGAGAGTTGCGTTATTGTAGGGAGGGCTTCATTGGTTAAACAAGTAACCGCAACGCGATAAATTAAAAAGTTTTAATTAATAACATTAGCACCTATAACCCAATGACCTGGGGTGCTTACAGGCCTCACTATTTAGTAATCAAACATTAATCTATAACAGAAGCGCTAATCACCACTTGACTCGAGGTGCTTCCTCGCAGCTTTAAAACTAATAAATCGTTAAACAACAACACAAGCGCCAATCACCAAATGACCCGGGGCGCTTATTGGCAGCTTTATAACTAATAAATCGTTAAACAATAACACAAGCGCCAATCACCAGATGACCCAGGGAACTTACTGGACACTCTGTTTGGTAATAAAATATTAATCTATAACACGAGCGCCAATCACCAGATAACCCGGGGCACTTACTGGACACTCTGTTTGGTAATAAAATATTAATCTATAACACGAGCTTCAATCACCAGATGACCAGGGCACTTACTGGCGGCTTTATAATTAATAAATCGTTAAACAATAACACAAGCGCCAATCACCAGATGACCCGGGGCATTTACTGGACACTCTATTTGGTAATGAAATAGTAATCTATAACACGAGCTCCAATCACCAAATGACCTAGGGCGCTTACTGGCGGCTTTATAACTAATGAATCGTTAAACAATAACACAAGCATCAATCACCAGATGACCCGGGGCACATACTGGCGGCTTTATAACTAATAAATCGTTAAATAATAAAACAAGCGCCAACCACTAGACGACCCAGGGTGCTTATTGGCAGCTTTATAACTAATAAATCGTTAAACAATAACACAAGCGCCAATCACCACATGACCTGGGGCACTTACTGGACACTCTGTTTGGTAATAAAATATTAATCTATAACATGAGTGCCAATTATCAGATGACCCGGGGATGCTTACTGGACACTATTTAATAGTAACGTAGTGCAATTTTAATGTACACCGGATATTTCTGCAGTATGTGCTAGGGTGATCAGCATAAATACTTATCATGGAATCATTCAATACACCTGATATTTTTGCAGCAGCTTAGATTATGGTATCTTTTGCGGGACTATCCGCATAAGTACGATTAGTCATAGCAGTAATCAAAAAACGGCAGCTGTTGTCATTGTCCAATTACAGAGGTACTCAGTATATATGCTAGTGGTTGTAGTTGTGGTATTTTATGCAACTTGCTGCGTATTTCGATTGGCAATTTTCGTTACTCCAAATTATGCAGCACTTACTTGAATCCAGGTTTTTCTGCAGTGGCTTGGCATATCGTATGGTCTGCTCAAGTATCTTCATACGTACAACTAGTAAAAGTAGTAGTTACTAAAAAACAGCTGTTGTAAGTATTAACGTACGAAGATTTAATAGTAGTACTTTCAAAAAAAGAAGTGGAGTGGAATTAGTAGTAGTTTTTTTTTTTTTTTTTAGAACGAAGTTCTTTTTGTCGCGTTACTCGGGGGCTGGAATTTTAAAACCGACAGATTTTTTTTTTTTTGAATCAGAAATCTTTTCCTCTCAAGTTTTTCCCCTCACCCCGTCGCCCCTCACCAAGTGTTCTCTACACACTTCCCCTCTCCTCACTATATATGTATATCTGTCAACCGTGCCGTGTTACTCTTCTACACACCTTTACTCACCATTCCCCCTCACACTCCCAAGCAATTAATTTTTTAACAAATTTTAATTTTATTTCCCCACACTAATTTTTCTTTCACTTTGAATTTTTTTTTCTGTTACAATTCTAAAAAAAAAAAAAAAAAAAAAAAAAACATTTTCCAATAAAGAGATTTGAACCCTCGACCTTCTGCATGTAAGTCCTGTACCTTACCCACTCTGCTACGAGCGCTGCCGATTGTAGAAGTCGGTTTCTTGTACTTATCGTGTGATTCGTAACTATAACATTCCATTTTTATATGTATTCACTGATAATACATTCAATTATGAATTTGTTTTATAAATTGTGTATTTGTTTTCTAAATAATACATCTAAAAAAAAAAAAAAAAAAAAAAAAAAAAAATTTAATTAGCATAAATATGGTTATGTAGATTAAATATAATAAGGCGCGTTATTACGCATTAAATATTTGTATTTTCATTAAACCTGAGGTTTTTTTGGCATTACAGTAATGCTAATAATTACTGTTATAAATGGAAAAAGGTAATGAAATTAAATATGAAAAAAAAAGAAACGAATTATGAAAAAATGAAACATGAAAAAAAATAATAATAAAATTAAATGAAATTTAAACAAATAAAATAATATATTGAAAAATAATAAAATAAAATATAAAAAAAGAAATGAAATAAAGGAAATACAAAAGAATGAATATAAATAGAAAAATAAAAAAAAAGAAATAAAGGAAATACAAAAGAATGAAAAAAAAGTAATGAAATTAAATATGGAAAAAAAAGAATGATATATGAAAAAAAAAGGGAATGAAAAAAAAAGATTAAATATGAAAATAAGAAATAAATTAAAAATAAAGGAAATACGAAAAAACGAAAAAAATGTCATAAAATGAAATATGAAAAATAATAAAACAAGAAATGAAAAAAAAAATAAAAAAAATAGTTCAGTACTCACGATGGTTGAACTTCGTGAGTACTGTATTTATGCACGACGTTCTCACGAAGTTCAACCATCGTGAGTACTGAACTATTTTTTTTATTTTTTTTTTTTTTTCGTTTTTCAAGTTTTTGTTTAGTGAACTACATGAATGCAGTATTAACGTTTATAGAGCTTCGTTCTTTCAATGGGTCTGGCGACCCCCTTGTTACCTGAGAAATTGTGTTTTTATACTCGTCATGTTCAAAGAACTTCGTTCTTACCGTGGGTCCCATGACCCATTTATACCCCCTGGTTTGTTGTTGTTTTTTTTTTTATTTTTTGTTTTTTTTTTTTTTTTTCTTTATTTCTTGTTTTATTTATTTTTTTTTTTATTTCTTGTTTTATTATTTTTCATATTTCATTTTATTACATTTTTTTCGTTTTTTCGTATTTCCTTTATTTTTAATTTATTTCTTATTTTCATATTTAATCTTTTTTTTTCATTCCCTTTTTTTTTTTATATATCATTCTTTTTTTTCCATATTTAATTTTATTACTTTTTTTTCATTCTTTTGTATTTCCTTTATTTCTTTTTTTATATTTTTCTATTTATATTTTTTTCGAAAAAATGCGATATTTCGAAAAATTTTTAATATTTTTCGCTAAAAAAAAACTGAAGGTTTGTGAACCAAAAACTCATAATTTGACCAGATACCAACTTTAAAATCTCGAAAGAAAAAAAGTTATTAACAAATTTAAAAAAAAACAATTTTCGATGGTTTTTTCAAGTTTCCTCAGCAACTACGCATTCAAATTATATCCAACGCGCGTCAATCGATAGGTTTTTTAAAGATCTATATCTTGTCATATAACTTTTCGGCATTGGAGGTCACCTTTTTTTTTAAACGCGAAAAAAGTGATTTTCAGACTTTCACGAATTTTGTAGGTTAACTCAGCCACTAAATTACCAAAAAAAAAACGCTACGTTTCTTGAATTATTTTCTGTTATACCAACGTATTTTTTTTTTGTGGAGGGAGGGGAAATGCATTGAGGCACACCGCAGGGACAGCGGTAGTGTGGGACTCGGTGGATTTTTTTTATCAGACCACCCATACCCACTAAAACCCCCTCCATGCCATGTGGCTTTTGATCCACCCTCGAACCGCGTTAGCATGACTTCAGGGTGGAGCCACTAAGGAGACCATCGCGTCTCACAGCATGAGCGAGCAAGCTCGCCACCAGTTGTTAGTGGTGCCAATCCTCTCGAGTCCTGAAAAGGACTCGGGGTACCTAAAGACCGGCACCCATACTCTAGTGCTTAATTAATGCTTTTCCTCGCTGATCAGTATAAATACTTAGCTTGGGACCGCATTTACCTACTCAGAGGCCCCCATCACCTGCACGGTGGCTCTCTCCTCTTCTTTTTTCTGCCAGAGGACAGACCCAACGAAGCCATCCACCGCCGACCACCCCTCTTTGCTGCTGAGCATCTTAGAGATGATTTTTTCAGGGGTAAGCGTCACGCCAACCCTGTTCACCAGCTGCTGGCGCTCACGGTGCCATCTCTCACACTCGAAAAACGTATGTTCGACAGTTACATTCAACGCAGGGCAGTAAGAACACCTAGGTGATGCCCTCACTGCCAAGCGATGAAGATAGGCATTGAACTGGCCATGCCCGGAGAAAAGCTGGGTGAGGTGGTAGTTTACCTCCCCATGCCCTCTCTCCACCCATGGGCGTAGGTGCGGAATCAGGCAGTGCGTCCATCTACCCATTACAGCCCGACCCCACTCCTGTTGCCACGTCGTCAACGTTTTCTCCCGTCTGTCACTATCACCTTCGTCGCCGGAGCCCAGGAATTTTCTTCGCCACTCCCGCGCAAATAACACGACGGGGATCGTTCGTGCTATTACCATAGCAGCAGCGGAGAAGAACGTATGGTAGGCACATGCGATTTGTAGAGATCCGATGCGCTGCACCGAAGTTAAGCGCTCTCGGACATCCTTCCTCGCGAGTGCGTCCGCCCATACCTCCGCGCCGTACAGCAGGATCGAGTTGGAGACCGACACAAGGAGCCGTCTTTTGGCTTCCCGCGGGCCCCCAACGTTCGGCATTAACCGTGAAAGCGCCCCAGAGACCCCAGTGGCTTTATCGGCTGCTCTTATGATGTGCTCCCCGGAGGTGAGTCGAGAGTCGATCCACACTCCGAGGTAGCGCACTACCGGACTCGCGCAGATTACCTCACCCGCAACGCTCACGCAAAATTCACCCCCGAACCACCTCTGCCTGGTGAGGATGACCATCTTCGTTTTTCCAACAGCTAGCTCAGTACGGTGATACCAGAGCCATTCCGACACTACCGCGACCGCCCAACGTTTTTTGCGCTTGGCCTCCTCTCGCGATCTCGCTGTGACGTGCAATGCTATGTCGTCAGCAAAGCCCGTCAGCTTGACCCCCGGAGGCATTTTAAGGCGCAAAAGCTCGTCGTAGACCAGGTTCCAGAGATTGGGGCCAAGGGCAGATCCCTGAGTGACTCCCGACGTCAGACGCCTTTCTTTTGGTCCATCCTTCGTGTCGTACTGGAGTACTCGATCCTGGAGGTAACTGTCCAGGATCTTTCTCAGGTGGTCCGGTACATTCTGGCGCTTCAGAGCCCTTATTATGTTGGACCATTTCGCCGAATTGAAGGGATTCTTTACGTTGAGAGTCGCCAGGGCACAGACGCTCCTCATCTTATGAGAGGGTTTCCATGCCTCTCTGACCGACTCGAGAACCTCAGCCACAGCCGCACCTTCGCACAGGAAACAGCTCACTTCTTTTTTCGAGTAGTTTCGTGCAACGTGTTCCTTTTCACCGTACCTCCAGCACGCCCCAGTCCTGTCAGGCCTGCCACACTGCCTCGCAATATGCCCGAAGCTCAGGAACCTGAAGCAACGCTCAACCGTGATCTTTTGGCGCATCCTGCAGTTAACCCAGCCCAGCCTAATGTGGTCCCTTTTTTCAAGAATCGGGGCTGCCGTCGCAGGTACCTTGATGTAGGCTATGCGGTTTCCTCTGCTTGTTCTAGACGATAACCGCACAGCCATACGAGGGGACGCCCCTTCGTCAAAGCAGCCTTTTACTGCTGCATTGATGCCCCCCTTTGTCACCGTTCGGTTGACGTCCCTTATCTCCCAGGTCGAGTGCGGGGCCAATGTCCTCACACCACCCACGTCCGCTACGGCACTTTTAATTGCCTCGGCGAACGCATCGCGGTGCTTGGACTCAGTATTTTTCAGTTTGACGAGGACACCTCCTGTCAAACCCGGTACTTTTTGCCTTGGGCTGGCACAACCAATATTGCCTCAGGCCTGACCTTGGGACGTCTCTCCTTCGCGACTTTAGAGGTTTTCTCCGTACTTTCTTGGGGCTTCTTCCCCTTAGCCTCTTTTTTTTTCTTTTTTTTCTTTCATTGGACCTTCGTCCATTCAGCTTTTTTAGCTGGAACTTCTGCTGGAATACTCTCTGATTTCAGCTGAGGTCCAGCCACTTTTGCCTTTTTCACGGCCTTACCTAGCGTAAGCTGAGGGCTTAGGGTCTCTCCCCCTCGTCCTCGCTTATTTTTTCCTGCTTTTCCAGCCTTTGCCTGGTTGTTACTTAAAGGCAGTTCTTCTTTTTCTCTGACCCGCTCCTGAAAGTGCCTCAGGACATCCATGGCAGTCACCGCCGCAACGACGTTAGCCTTTATGGTGCCTGCCGTGTTGGGGTGCCTCACCATGAGCGCCCTAAGCTCATCCAAGGCCCTGGCTAGGTCGTCGAACACCGCATCAGTATCAACATCCAACTCTCTCCCCTGGTCGGGCTTCTCCACGGTATCCTTGATAAAAGGGTGTTCCCTCTCATCCATTTCTCCTTCCCATCCTCCTTTGGTTGTTAAAATTAGCGCCATATCTAGAACACACAAAGTTCATCACAAGGTCCCCACCGACCCATCTGGATCTTTTACTGGTGGAGGCCGCAGACCGCCCCCAACACGTGTCTGAAGGGCAGTTTCGTTCCGGGTGGGTAACCCCGAGATATAGCACGCCCTACCACCCTAGCCCACCTCCACTCCCTCGAGCATCACGCCCCAACGAGAAGCGATCCACTCTCTGGAGAGTTTCCGGCAGACATCATGTGGCTGAACGTACTCACCACACTGAGGGAACCGTGGAGAGGGGCAGGCCAGCAACGCCACGCCAGCAATCCCACCAGCCTAACAGGGAACTGCCAAGCCAGAGAGGAGCAAAAGCAGAGCAGGAACTGCCATGCCTCCACACCCGCCCAGCCCAGCAGGCCCCCACCAAGCCAATAGGACCGCAGCAGCAACGCGACCGATCCACCCCCATCCACGACCGCCCCAGTGTGAGCCGACTGACCAGACCTGATTAGAAATCCGGCCTCCCGTCTTGCAGGTAGCAGGAGCCAAAGACAGCTTGGGTCACTTCGGCACGCAGCCTACGTATCGCCTTACTGCCCAGGATCACCTTTTGGCCGCTCACGGGTCACACCGCACGGCAAACACGGCGAGCCTTCTGCCCTCGGCTAGGAACTACTTTTTAGGAGTTCCGAGAAATAGTAAACTAGGTGAAGGGGTATTGTTAAAGTGTAGGCGTGTGGTTCTCCCGTTTCATGTCAGCCCCAGTCCAACAGCCAAGGTGAATACGACCACAACATTATTAACACCGGCCGCGCGAGAGAGTACTGGTTGGTGTGCACTAAAGGTGCCCTCCATGTAGTCCTTCAATGGCCAGATTCTTTAGTTAAAAGGATCGCCACATCTTTTTTATTTGCGCACGTCTGACTTTATCAGCGGTAGAGATACCCGGGCCTCCCTAGTCACCGCATCAAGTCTCATCTCCTCCTCCCTCCCGACACAGTGCTATGGGCAGCATCAACCCTCCGCTAGCACACTGCAGCGTCCATGCTACAAAAGTATGTCATAGCCGATGTATGTCAGTGTTCATAAGATCATGTAAAAGGATGTCGGAGTTACGATAAGTGTAATAAAGAAGGTATGCCGTCAGTTTAAAGCCCCCTCACCTGACCAAGGCTGCAAGCAGTACGGTCTTCGACAAGCTGACGCATACCTTGAATGGGGACCCTTAGTAGTAGTGGTAGTAGTAGTAATTTTTTTTTTTTTTTTTTTTTTTTTTTTTTTTTTTTTTGTGGAGGGAGAGAAAATGCATTGAGGCACACCACAGGGACAGCGATAGTGTGGGACTCGGTGGATTTTTTTTATTAGACCACCCATACCCACTAAAACCCCCCCGTGCCGCGTGGCTTTTGATCCACCCCGGAACCGCGTTAGCATTACTTCGGGGTGGAGCCACCAGGGAGACCATCGCGTCTCACAGCATTAACGAGCTAACTCGCCACCATTTGCTAGAGGTGCTGGTGCTCTTGAGTCCTTAAAAGGACTCGGGGTCCCTTAAGACTAGCACCCTGTCTAGCGCTTAATAGTAGGCCGCCTACTCAGCCAGCACCACTATAAGCTTGATGCTTTCCCTTGCTGAGAGGTAAAAAATACCCAGCGCAGCGTGGTTCCACATTAGCCTGTCTTTCCACTCAAGGCTTTTCTGCCTTATTTTGACCCTGCTTGGGCCTTATCCCTGGCCTCTTTCAGGGCTCTTCTGAATAAAGGGCAGCTTCCGCTGCCTGCTTCGTGCTTGTTGTCCGTTGTTGGGCAAAGGAAGCACCGTGCTGGACCTAGGCACTCTTTCTTCCGGTGGTTTGTGCTTCCACACCGGAAGCAAAGCTTGGATCTGTTTTCTTCCTTACAGTTGCCTGAGACGTGTCCATATCCCAGGCATTTAAAACATCTTGTGACTTCGATTCTTCTTCAAATTCGGCAGCTTACAAAGCCAACTCGTAACCTGCCTTCCTTTTCTACTTGTCTGGCGGATGCTTCGTCCACCTTTATTAAAGCCAGCCCCTGTCCTCTAGCATTTGGCTTTAAGAGAGCAACTTCAAGCTCCTGGCTCTGATGTCCAAAAGTCCTAGCGGAAGCCTCTTTGACCTCATCTTCCTCTACAATGGCATCCAGGTCTCGGACCTCTAATGTCACTTTTCTGTCGCTCATTTTCACGGTACCCTGTCCGGCTACCGAATTTTCAATTTGCCGTGAGAATGCAGTAGCATTCTCTACACCTTTGGCTTTAATAAGTATGTCTCTTTTTTTTGTAGTGACAACAATTTGGACTGCCACTTTAGCCTTATCGGGGTCAAAGTTCGCCTTCATAGTCTTCAGCACCTTTGCAAAGGTCTGCCCTTCAGCCATCTTCACTACTACTGTTGTTGTGGGGTCCACTTTATTCTTCTGGCTTGTTTTATCATTCAGGGGAATTTCTTCTTGTTTGCCACTACCTGTCTTCTTTTTCTTTAAAGACATAGTATGCTGGCGTTTCTCAGGGCTGTCCGATGGGCTCCTGTTTCTCTTACTTCGTTCTATTTTCTTTAAGGCAGTGTTCAGGGCTCGTTTCTGTACATGCCGTCGGAAATTTTCTCGCTTTTTTTCCCTCCACTGCAGGAATTCAAATGACATCTTCCAAGCGTTAATGTACAAATCTTCTTCAGTAAGACAGCGTTCTCTTAGCACCTCTGCCTCTTGAACATGCTTAAGCGCCGCTTTGAGCCCATTTTTAACAGCGTTCGCTGTGTTGCCGTACTTATCATTAATCAGTTTTAGCGTCTCTGTAATGTCATTCGTTGCTGATTAGACTTTATCAGCAACTTGCTGTCGCTTTACTCAAAGCCTAGTGGCACTTTCTTCTAAAGAGGCAAGCTCTTCCTGGGTCTGGTTGCTAAATACCGACACCTTGCCAACCTCGGTGTCGTTAGTGCCTATACTCGACAGGCTTCCTCGTCGTCGTTTGTCTGTAAAGAAAGGCCATGGAACATTTAGCAGTCCCTGTTGGCCATGAGATACGTCTTTGTGCCCCCCCCCCCTCGGACTCCGTGGGGCCTGCGTCAGTCACCCGGGCTTTCACCGGATCGGAACAGACGGCAGATTCCCTCAGAGAGGTTACCGCCTGGGGTACCTGTTTTACATCGACGTTTTTTATTGTGGCATCTTTTTAGTGTCGTACTGACCCGCGAAGGCCAGCACTACCCTTTTTTTTTAAAAATAAGTATTCGAAAAGGGTTAAACACAGGGCAGCAGCCCTCTTTGTCACTAGAGAAGACCGCTACTTGCTCGGGCCGGCCGGGAGTCGCCACTCACCCTCAGTCCCACCCGCGGAGACTGCCCTGGCGTTGAGTAACAAGTGTGAGAAGGGTGTTCGTGTGTAATGTATGTATTTGTTGGTACACAAAAGGTGATCCCAGTGAGACGAGCGGCAGGTGTACAGTCACGATACCGCGCAGACAACCCAACAAAACGGGCTGGCGTAAGGCACTAAGGTGCTACTATATAGCCTCCTTAGTAATAGTAAGCCTAGATTAGTCGGCCCACCACGTCTTTTTTGTTCATGAGGCGTACAGCCATATCAGATGTGGTTATCCAGACTTACCCGGGCCTCATCATCCGGCTTCACCCGTCGCCGGGCCCCCGACGCAAGCCCGGAAAAGGACCCGCCACACGCAACCCAGAACAATCCGTAAGTGTCCCTATGTTTGTTTAGTAAGAGTGTGTGATGCATGTATCTGAGAAGAATGTTATAACCACCGCTTACTTCTATACACGACGGGTGCTAGTTTTTGTTGGCCCGCATCAAGCAATGGAGTGCCACCCGCGGAAGCAGCAAAAAGCGAAGAACAAGAAGCACAAGCAGAGCCAGCCCATGCATCCACACTAATGGAGGCATGGGGCACTAGTCCCCCGTCCACATCGCCGCAGATACAAACGCCAACGCCACACACGCACCCCGATCCACGCCCCCGACAACCACCACAGAGAGCCACCCCAGCTGCCCATCGTCACCTCTTATTTTAAGAGGATGCCCTTATCCGCCACCTGGGGAAGCGCCCGGTATGGAGAAACTAGCGAAAACCCCACCCGGGGTAGTAGTAGTAGTAGTAGTAGTAGTAGTAGTAGTAGTAGTAGTAGTAGTAGTGGTAGTGGTAGTGGTAGTGGTAGTGGTAGTGGTAGTGGTAGTGGTAGTGGTAGTGGTAGTGGTAGTGGTAGTGGTAGTGGTAGTGGTAGTGGTAGTGGTAGTGGTAGTGGTTTTTTTTTTTTTTTTTTTTTTTTTGTGGAGGGAGGGGAAATGCATTGAAACACACCGCAGGGACAGCGGTAGTGTGGGACTCGGTGGATTTTTTTTATTAGACCACCCATACCCACTAAAACCCCCCCCCTCCCATGCCGCGTGGCTTTTGATCCAACCCGGAACCGCGTTAGCATTACTTCAGGGTGGAGCCACCAGGGAGACCATCGCGTCTCACAGCATTAACGAGCTAACTCGCCACCATTTGCTAGAGGTGCTGATGCTCTCGAGTCCTGAAAAGGACTCGGGGTTCCTGAGGACCAGCACCTTGTCTAGCGCTTCATAGTAGGCCGCCTACTCAGCCAGCACCACTATAAGCTTAATGCTTTCCCTTGCTGATAGGTAAAAAGTACCCAGCGCAGCGTGGGTCCACATAAGCCTGTCTTTCCACTTAAGGCCTTTCTGCCTTATTTTGACCCTGCTTGGGCCTTATCCCTGGCCTCTTTCAGGGCTCTTCTGAATAAAGGGCAGCTTCCGCTGCCTGCTTCGTGCTTGTTGTCCGTTGTTGGGCAAAGGAAGCACCGTGCTGGACCTAGGCACTCTTTCTTCCGGTGGTTTGAGCTTCCACACCAGAAGCAAAGCTTGGATCTGTTTTCTTCCTTACAGTTGCCCGAGACGTGTCCATATCCCAGGCATTTAAAACATCTTGTTACTTCGATTCTTCTTCGAATTCGGCAGCTTACAAAGCCAACTCGTAACCTGCCTTCCTTTTCTACTTGTCTGGCAGTTGTTTCGTCCACCTTGATTAAAGCCATCCTCTGTCCTCTGGCATTTGGCTTTAAGAGAGCAACTTCAAGCTCCTGGCTCTGATGTCCAAAAGTCCTAGCGAAAGCCTCTTTGACCTCATCTTCCTCTACAATGGCATCCAGGTCTCGGACCTCTAATGTCACTTTTCTGTCGCTCATTTTCACGGTACCCTGTCCGGCTACCGACTTTTCAATTTGCTGTGAGAATGCAGTAGCATTCTCTACACCTTTGGCTTTAATAAGTATGTCTCCTTTTTTTGTAGTGACAACACTTTGGACTGCCACTTTAGCCTTTTTGGGGTCAAAGTTCGCCTTCATAGTCTTCCAATCTCCACGTTTCTTCTGCGCATGGTGATAGCTCTGATTGGCTGGTATTGTACTGTACCAGTAATGCTTCGTTCCCGCTCCGTTTGCTCACAGCTTAAGACTTACAAGATCCGGATTTCGTTGTTTTCTATATTATAAGCCTTTAACCGGCAGGGCGGCACCATGAAGTAGTGGTCCAGCTGTAGAGTTGCTGCGGAAAGTGTGCAAAAGTTAATCCAAGAGACTACTCGATTCACAATGTTTTCTTGCTGCTTAGCAGAGCTGCTACTATAAATGCTAATGCAATAAAAAAATATGATGAAAATATAGATGTACATACATTTCTACGTAATATTATATTGGCGGGAAAATATTGTAAATAAGACTCCTTGCGTTAATTCGCAGACACATGGGCATCACTCAAATAACACACTGATTAGTTATAATTTATTTCCTACTGCAACCCATCATTTTTCGATGCCCTACACAAAGTATCAAGTGCCACAAAAGAAAGGACGTACGACACTATAATAATAAAGTCAATGTGCTTACACCACACACATGAAAATTGGCTAACAAATTTCCCGCTATTGGATTCCACAGGACATATAGATTCCCTAAATAAAATCCCTCAGCGAGAGACATCAGCAGATAAGCTGACTCCTTATATTTTTCAACTGCTTAAACTGTACTGTACGTTACGAGTTAAATATGAAAAAGTACGCGTTCATACTGAAATTAAATTTTTTTGCCGTTTTTTCTCGTTTTAAAATTGTAACTGATTGGACGTGTGATCCCATGTACAAAAAGTAAGTATAATAATCGACTGTTCATAAGAGGTGACAACATTATCCTCTTAATACCTTAAAAATTTGATATTTATATGAACGATTACAAAAAGTAATTGTCAGTTTGTTCTTCTAATTAAATACTGTTTGAAATAACCAATTTTGATTCACAAATATGTTGAAGTATTATATGTTGAAAATAGTGCTGTTGCCTTATATGTGTTTAAAACGATAAAATTGAGTAGCAGAAAGAGCGTGATTTCAAATACATGCAGAAATAACCGTAGCACATAAGTGGTAATTGAAAATATATTGCAGCTCACTTCATTTTCCACGTGTACCATTAATACATAAATGAACTTGTTTTCCGTATTTACATTGTTTAGTCCATATACCATACTGATACTAAAAATAATAAACAATAGGAAATTGTCAATTAATGATAATCCCTTCAATTGAAATTCGTATCTGCAGCAAAAAAAATTTTGAATATTGTACACCCATGAATGCATACTACAATTACGCTACCTACTCTACGATTACTTTAAAATCAATAATTCGTAATCGAAAATCATTTCTCGAAAATTTTGTTAAAAACACAAATATTTTAAAACTAATTTTTAATGAATAGTGTAAATGCAGAAATTCCATTACGAAGTAAAGCTGCAGGAAAAACCGACGTTTAAAAATTGTATTTTACTTTTTTTTAATAGTATAACTTTCAGTAATTCATATTTTCAAGTTACAAAGATATTTTAATAACTGGAGGCACTAAAATGAATTGAAGATATTTAACGAAACTTATTAATAAAGCAAATAATTATATTTTAAGAGAGCAATCTGTTCACAAATATCAAACAAGAAAAGTGTATGCAAGAAAAATATGTAGTAAATTATTATATATAAAACAGTGGAAAATCACCAACAAGACGGAGACAATCATCAATATCATAATTTTGACGAGTTTCCAAATGCTGAGTATGAAGAAGGTGATGGGCAGCCCCGACAAGCTCGCCAACGTAATCGAGCCCGACCGCGATATCATTACGAGTGGCAGTTGAGTGGAGGTCGGCAAAGATGACGTCGAGCATTGTTTTTGCATTGTGTGCAATAAAAAATTGCAAGCAATTTTAAGCACTATACATGGCCACGGTATGAGCGTAAGACACACCAATGCGATGCGCAATCTCCCCAACGAAGAAATATACGATCATGATGAAAATAATGAAGATGAGCTCCACAGATTTAGATGGGAAGTGGCTCATATAAAAATCATATTATCAGTTTTTTTTTCTCGTTATAGGTTGCCTTTTATGTTAATAGATGTTCTTTTAGAATTTTTAATAAGTATTTCTGCTGATTTCAACGCGCTTAAAGCAGTAACAATGAAAAGAACCACATTCAATAACATAACAAAGTACATCGCTGGGTTTCATAAACAACAGTTATACAATGTGGCAATCAACAATAATTTTTCTATTGGATATGATGATTCAACGAACATATCGAGCGAAAAAAATGGTTGCATAGTCATAAGAATGTACAATAAAGCTGCAAGATCGATACGGGAGGCTTCATGGGAAGTAGTGCCAGTACATAATGACGATAATGAGGATGCACGAGCCGATGCTGAATCGATTTACAATCGAATTATGGAGTCCGTTAATAATTTCATTGACATACCTCGCAGTAGTGTACTATCGTTTTGCAGTGATGGTGCTAATGTAATGGTTGATGCACATAATTCTGTTGCACAACGTTTTGAAAAAGATTTTCCTGATTTGATGAGAATTGTTTGCTCATCACATGCAGCGCATTTGGCTGCCTCTCATGCATACAACGTATTTCCAGACGATGTTTGCAATTTCCCCAATAATGTTTACAACTGTTTTAAAACGTCCCCAAAACGTCTCAAGCTTTTAAAGCAATGACAAATTGACTTGGGCTTAGATATTCAAGCGATTAAAAGACCTGTACAAAGTCATTGGCTAGTTTTGGGCCCAGTAATAAAACGAATTTGTGAACAATCGGATGCAGTAATTGCCGTAGTTAATAGAATCGATGATGATCGTGAAATAATCAGGAAATTACTAAACAGCTTCAATAACTGTGGAATGAAAAGTTATATGCTCTTTTTGAGCGATATTATTCCGATAATAGAAAATTTAAATGGCTCATTTCAGAATATCAAGTCCCGGCTCCCTTACATATATAATGATATTGATGAAACAATTAAAACGTTAGTCTTAAAATTTATGCCACAAGAATTTGTAAAAAACCATAATTATAAAGTTGTAAGGTATATAGACATCATTGCCACTATAAATGTAATGTATGTAGATATTGGTGAAAAAGCAGACGCAGAAATAAATATTCGTTTAGAGGAAATTGATGATCTGATAGATTTCAAAACACATTGTTTGAATTACTATATAGAACTGGTGGAACAATTAATAGAAAGCTTAGAACAGGTGTGGCGTGGATTTGAAAATGTGGACTGGCTTGTTCCCAAAAAAGCGATATCACTTGATTACCATGCTTCCCACAGAGATGTAATAAATCAAATGGTTATAATTTTTAACAGAGCCTGTATCTGCCCAAATTATGATCTTTCTGTCGGTACATTAAAGGATGAATGGAGAAATCTTTTACTCTTTTCAAATGAATTAAGAGATTATGTTGTAAATTACGAAGAGTGCGAGGACTCTTGGCAGAATATTAACGATGTGATGGATGAGAAGGACAATTATTCATTTAGAAATATTTCTAAATTTGCGTTAAATATTATGTGCGTATTTCATGGAAATGCAAAAAAAAATGATTTTGGAGCGAAAAGAATATAACAAAAACTTCTCTAAAAAATATACTGGATAATAAGACGAAAAATGCATGTATGCTCATAAACGACATGTTGAAACATCTTGGGTATAGTAAGAATGTTGAAAAAAAAATATCAGCCAGACGATCCGTGACAAACGGCGTACTAAATAAAGCTTATAATCATAATCAAGCGCAAAATGGTGAGGAAGATTTGATTATGGAATTATTAAGATAAGTATCGATAATAAGGATTAAAATGTAAATACGTATGAGTAATAGCAAACATTTTGAAATTATGTATATAGCTCTCGATGTTATAAAAGTATAACTAAAATAAAAATATTAACTTGAACAAACCGTTATTACAACAAATTTATTACCAGCAGCGCACATACCATTCCAGATTGAGTAACTGTACATTGATCTTTAAAAAATATCAGTTTTAAAAAGCAACACTTGCTCTATATTCAGTATACTTGGCAAAACTTATCCGATTATAAAAAAAAACTGACGGTTCTCGTGCCTCTAAATATGCAGAGGTTACGGTCCATCAATATGCAGCAAAAAAGCCGGGTTTCACGTAATGCAAGATAAATTATTATGATGATTACCATACAAAGAACAGTGTACATCAAAAAACAATTGCTGCAGTTGCTACTACTATTACTACAACTACGACTACTACAATTACTACTACTACTATAACTACTACTACTACTACTACTACTACTACTACTACTACTACTACTACTACTACTACTACTACTACTACTACTACTACTACTACTACTACTACTACAACTACTACTACTACTACTACTACTACTACTACTACTACTACTACTACTACTACTACTACTACTACTACTACTACTACTACTACTACTACTACTACTACTACTACTCCCGGGTGGGGTTTTCGCTAGTTTCTCCATACCGGGCGCTTCCCCGGGTGGCGGATAGGGGAATCCTCTTGAAATAAGAGGTGACGATGGGCAGCTGGGGTGGCTCTCTATGGCGGTGGTCGGGGGCGTGGATCGGGGGGCGTGTGTGGCGCTGGCGTGTGTATCTGCGGCGGTGTGGGCGGGGGACTAGTGCCCCATGCCTCCATCGGTGTGGATGTATGGGCCGGCTCTGCTTGTGCTCCGTGTTCTTCGCTTTTCGCTGCTTCCGTGGGTGGCACTCCATTGCTTGATGCGGGCCAACAAAAACTAGCACCCGTCGTGTATAGAAGTAAGCGGCGGTTAAAACATTCTTCTCAGATACATGCATCACACACTCTTACTAAACAAACACAGGGACACTTACGGATTGTTCTGGGTTGCGTGTGGCGGGTCCTTTTCCGGGCTTGCGTTGGGGGCCCGGCCACGGGTGAAGCCGGATGATGAGGCCCGGGTAAGTCTGGGTAACCACATCTGATATGGCTGTACGCCTCATGAACAAAAAAGACGTGGTGGGCCGACTAATCTAGGCTTACTACCACTGAAGAGGCTATATGGCGGCACCTTAGTGCCTTACGCCAGCCCGTTTTGTTGGGTTGTCTGCGTGGTCTCGGGACTGTACGCCTGCCGCTCGTCTCCCTGGGATGACCGTTGTGTACCAACAAATACATACATTACACACGAACACCCTTCTTACACTTGTTACTCAACGCCAGGGCAGTCTCCGCGGGTGGGACTGAGGGAGAGTGGCGACTCCCGGCCGGCCCGAGCAAGTAGCATCTCTCTCTGATAACAGAGAGGGCTGCTGCCCTGGTTTTAACCCTTTCCAAATGCTTATTTCTAGGAAAAAAAGGGTAGTGCTGGCCTTCGCGGGTCAGTACGAAACTAAAAAGATGCCAAAATGAAGAACGTCAATGTAAAACAGGTACCCCAGGCGGTAACCTCTCTGAGGGAATCCGCCGTCAGTTCCGATCCGGTGAAAGCCCGGGTGACTGACGCAGGCCCCACGGATTCTGGGGGGGGCCACAAAGACGTGTCTCATGGCCAACAGGGACTGCTAAATGTTCCATGGCCTTTTCTAACGGACAAAGGACGAAGAGGAAGCCTGTCGAGTATAGGCACTAACGACACCGAGGACAGCAACGTGTCAGTATTCAGCAACCAGACAAGGGAGGAGCTTGCCTCTTTTGAAGAAGATGGTGCTAAGCTTAGAGTTAAGCGACAGCAATGGGCTGATAGAGTTCAATCAGCAACGAAAGATATAACAGAGACGCTACAATTAATTAACGATAAGTACGGCAACACAGCGAACGCTGTTAAGAATGGGCTAAAAGCCGCGCTAGAACACCTTCAAGAGGCAGAGGTGCTAAGAAAAGGCTTTCTTTACGAAGAAGAAACGTACGTAAACGCTTGGAAGTCGTCATTTGAATCGCTGCAGTGGAGGGAAAAAAGGCGAGATAATTTTCGACGGCATGTTCAGAAGAAGACCTTGAACACTGCCCTAAAACAAATAGAACGTAGTAAAAGAAACAGGAGCCCATCGGACAGCCCTGAGAAACGCCAGCATATTATGTCTTTAAAAAAAAAGAAAACAGTTAGTGGCAAACAAGAAGAAATTCCCCTGAATGACAAAACAAGCCAGAAGAAAAAAGTAGACGCCACAACAACAGTAGTAGTGAAGATGGCTGGAGGACAAACCTTTGCAACGGTGCTGAAGACGATGAAAGCGAATTTTGATCCCGATAAGACTGACGTGTCAATCCAAAGTGTTGTCACTACACAAAAAGGAGACATACTTATTAAGGCCAAAGGTGTAGAGAATGCTACTGCATTCTCACAGCAAATTGAAAAGTCGGTAGCCGGACAAGGTACTGTCAAAATAAGCAGCAGAAAAGTGACTTTAGAGGTCCGAGACCTGGATGCCATTGTTGAGGAAGACGAGGTCAAAAAGGCTTTCGCTAAGACTTTGGACTTAAGAGCCAGGAGCCAGAAGTTACTCTCTTAAAGCCAAATGCCAGAGGACAAAGGCTGGCTTTAATCAAGGTGGACGAAACAACTGCCAGACAAGTAGAACAGGAAGGCAGGTTACGAGTTGGCTTCGTAAGCTGCCGAATACGAAGAAGAATTGAAGTAATAAGATGTTACAAATGCCTGGGATATGGACACGTCTCGGGCAACTGTGAGAACGAAAACAGATCCAAGCTGTGCTTTCGGTGTGGAAGCTCAAACCACCGGAAGAAAGAGTGTACATGCCAGCACGGTGCTTCCTTTGCCCATCAACGGACAACAAGTACGAAGCAGGCAGCGGAAGCTGCCCTTTATTCAGAAGAGCCCTGAAAGAGGCCAGGGGTAAGGCCCAAGCAGGATCAAAATAAGGCAGAAAGGCCTTAAGTTGAAAGACAGGCTTATGTGGACCCACGCTGCACTGGGTACTTCTTACCTATCAGCAAGGGAAAGCATTAAGCTTATAGTGGTGCTGGCTGAGTAGGCGGCCTACTATGAAGCGCTAGACAAGGTGCTGGTCCTCAGGGACCCCGAGTCCTTTTCAGGACTCGAGAGCATCAGCACCTCTAGCAAATGGTGGCGAGTTAGCTCGTTAATGCTGTGAGACGCGATGGTCTTTCTGGTGGCTCCACCCTAAAGTAATGCTAACGCGGTTCCGGGGTGGATCAAAAGCCACGCGGCATGGGGGGGGTTTTAGTGGGTATGGGTGGTCTAATAAAAAAAATCCACCGAGTCCCACACTACCGCTGTCCCTGCGGTGTGCCTTAATGCATTTCCCCTCCCTCCACAAAAAAAAAAAAAAAAAAAAAAAAAAAAAAACTACTACTACTACTACAACTACTACTACTACTACTACTACTACTACTACTACTACTACTACTACTACTACTACTACTACTACTACTACTACTACCACCACTACTTGGGCCGACTAATCTAGGCTTACTACCACTAAGGAGGCTATATGGCGGCACCTTAGTGCCTTACGCCAGCCCGTTTTGTTGGGTTGTCTGCGCGGTCTCGGGACTGTACACCTGCCGCTCGTCTCGCTGGGATGACCGTTGTGTACCAACAAATACATACATTACACAAAAACACCATTCTTACACTTCTCTTCTTACACTTACTCAACGGCAGGGCAGTCTCCGTGGGTGGGACTCAGGGAGAGTGGCGACTCCCGGCCGGCCCGAGCAAGTAGCGGTTTTCTTTGGTAACAGAAAGGGCTGCTGCCCTGATTTTTAACCCTTTCCAAACACTTATTTCTAGAAAAAAAAGGGTAGTGCTGGCCTTCGCGGGTCAGTACGGCACTAAAAAGATGCTAAAATGAAAAACGTTGATGTAAAACAAGTACCCCAGGCGGTAACCTCTCTGAGGGAATCCGTCGGCAGTTCCGATCCGGTGAAAGCCCGGGTGACTGACGCAGGCCTCACGGATTCTGGGGGGGGGGGGGGGGCCACAAAGACGTGTCTCATGGCCAACAGGGACTGCTAAATGTTCCATGGCCTTTCCTTACAGACAAAGGACGAAGAGGAAGCCTGTCGAGTATAGGCACTAACGACACCGAGGTTAGCAACGTGTCCGTATTTAGCCACCAGACCCAGGAAGAGCTTGCCTCTTTAGAAGAAAGTGTCAGTAGGCTCGCAGTAAAGCGACAGCAAGTTGCTGATAAAGTCCAATCAGCAACGAATGATATTGCAGAGACGCTACAACTGATTAATGATAAGTACGGCAACAAAGCGAACGCTGTTGAAAATGGGCTCAAAGCGGCGCTTTAGCATCTTCAAGAGGCAAAGGTGCTAAGAAAAGGATGTCTTACTAAAGACGATTTGTATACTAACGCTTGAAAGTCGTCATTTAAATCCCTGCAGTGGAGGGAAAAAAGGCGAGATAGTTTCTGACGGCATGTACAGAAACGAACCTTAAACACTGCCTTAAAGGAAATAGAACAAAATAAAATAAACAGGAGCCCAACCGACAGCCCTGAGAAACGCAAGCAGGCCATGTCTTCAAAGAAAAAGAAAACAGGCAGTGGCAAACAAGAAAAAATTTTCACTGAATGACAAAACAAGCCGGAAGAAAATAGTGGACGCCACAAAAACAGTAGTAGTGAAGATGGCTAAAGGACAGACCTTTGCAACGGTGCTGAAGACGATGAAGGTGAACTTTGACCCCGATAAGGCTAAAGTAGCAGTCCAAAGTGTTGTCACTACAAAAAAAAAGACATACTTATTAAAGCCCAAGGTGTAGAGTATTCTACTGCAGTCTCACAGCAAATTGAAAAGTTGGTAGCCGGACAGGGTACTGTCAAAATGAGCGACAGAAAAGTAACATTAGAGGTCCGAGACCTGGATGCCATTGTAGAGGAAGATGAGGTCAAAGAGGCTTTCGCTTGGACTTTTGGACGTCAGAGCCAGGAACCAGAAGTAGCTCTCTTAAAGCCAAATGCCAGAGGACAGAGGCTGGCTTGAATAAAGGTGGACGAAGCATCTGCCAGACAAGTAGAAAAGGAAAGCAGGTTACGAGTTGGCTTTGTAAGCTGCCGAATTTGAAGAAGAATTAAAGTAACAAGATGTTACAAATGCCTGGAATATGGACATGTCTCAGGCAACTGTAAAAACGAACACCAATCTAAGCTTTTCTTCCAGCAAGAAGCTCAAACCACCGGAAGAAAGAGTGTCCAGGCACAGCAAGGTGCTTCCTTTGCCCAACAACGAACAACAAGCACAAAGCAGGCAGCGGAAGCTGCCCTCTATTAAGGAGAGCCTTAAAAGAGGCCAGGGATAAGGCCCAAGCAGGATTAAATAAGGCAAAAAGGCCTTGAGTTAAAAGACAGGCTAATGTCGACCCACGCTGTGCTGGGTACTTTTTACCTATTAGCAAGGGAAAGCATTCAGCTTATAGTGGTGATGGCTAAGTAGGCGGCTTACTATGAAGCGCTAGACAAGGTACTGGTCCTCAGTGACCCCGAGTCTTTTTCAGGACTCGAGAGCATTAGCACCTCTAGCAAATGGTGGCGAGTTGGTTTGTTAATGCTGTGAGATGCGATAATCCCCCTGGTTGCTCCACCCTGAAGTAATGCTATCGCGGTTTCGGGGTGGATCAAAAGCCACGCGGCATGGGGGGGGGGATTTAGTGGGTATGGGTGGTCTAATAAAAAAATATACCGACTTCCACACTACCGCTGTTCCTGTGGTGTGCCTCAATGCATTTCTTCTTTCTCTATAAAAAAAAAAAAAAAAAAAAAAAAAAAAATGAAATAAAATAAAATAAAACTTATTCTACTACAACTACTACTAATTCCTTTCGGTAACGATACAAAATTGCCTCTGTATTCCAAAATACTCTTGCTGATGCAACGTGTATACAAAGAGCACTAATTTGACGCTTCTCCGAACTGTTTGTTTTTCGGGAGCTGTATACACGCTGAGAGGAGGGGACGAGGACGCCAACGGACAAACAGCTGAAGTGCAAAGACAACAGCACCAGCAGAAAAGGACAAGGATAGTGCGAACGCAACTACCGTGAAACAGCAGCTGCTAAGTATGAGAGTGACTGCGAGAGGAGATACGTGGCGGCGGCAGTGGCGGCGGCCATTGCTTGAGCAAGAGATCGTGAGTGAGTCTGGAGTAGAGCCTTAAGCTGCACGCTTCAACACGAGCAGCGAGAGCTTCAGTGACTTTACGGGTTTTCGTGGCGAGAGTTGAGAGAGAGAGAGTTGAGAGAGTTTTCGAGAAGGTGCGTTGAGTGTTGAGAGAAGAGAGAGAAGTGTGCGTGCGAGACGAGAAGCTGCTGTGTTCTCCCCGGACGACGAGGTGTCCAGGTCGAGGACTACGGCTGCTGAGAGAAAAAGCAGAGAGAGAAGAGTTAAAAGAGAGAGAAGAGAAAAGGTGAAGCCGTAGGACGAACGAGCCGCTCGAGGACACCGGACGACATCACGCCGGGTTGCACTCGCGGACGTTTGACCAGGAGGAGAGGCTAGAGAGAGAGAGGTAGTGTGTAGCGTAGACAGTGCGAGAGAGAGAGAGAGAGTGTAGTGTAGACAGTGCGAGAGAGAGAGAGAGTTTGGGTGGACGAGACGAGGTGTACGAGAGACCGCGAGGTGCATGGGAGGGCCGCCATTTTTCGTGCGTGTTGTGTATTAGGGTAGATTGTAGAGTAGAGAGAGAGAGAGAGAGAGAGAGAGAGTATAGTAGTGTGAGAGATTGGGAACAGAGTGTGAGTGTGTGCGTAACAGTGTGGGTCGAGGACGTGATGGACGAGCGCTCGCGGCTCGCGGGGTGCGAGGCGAAGTTGCTGCAGCGCGGTCCAGAGGACGAGGTGAAGCGTTGTGTCGTGTATTGTGAAGAGAGATACTGTGTATTAGTGTTAAGTGTGTTAAATAAAGAAATAGTGAAAGATATTTGTTGTGTGTAAATTATTAGTTCTCCCCGTAGAACGAGAGAACTCTCGTGCCCCTTTTTTAGGATCAGAAACCCAAGAGGTGAGAGGGAGAACGGTGACGAACGCGATCGAGATTTGCTAACGCTGCGTCAGCGCCTCTTTTCGTTTCAGGTCAAGAAGCAGTGTTACAACTCCACCTCTTTTTTTGAAAGTACTACTATTGATTCTTTGTACTTTAATACTCACAACAGCGGCCTTTTTGTGACTACTACTATTACTAGTTGTACTTATGAAGATACTCCGGCAGACAATACGATATTCTAAGCCACTGCAGAAAAACCTGGATTCAAGTAAGTGCTGCATCATTTGGAGTAACGATGATTGCCAATCAAAATACCCAGCAAGTTGCAAATACTACCACTACGACAACGACTAGCATATGTACTGAGTACCCCTGTAATTGGACAATTACAACAGCTGCCGTTTTTTGATTGCTGCTATGACTAATTGTACTTATGCGGATAGTCCTGCAGAAGATACCATATGCCAAGCCGCTGCAGAAATATCAGCTGTATTATATAATTCCACGATAAGTACTTATGCTGATACCCTAACATTACATAATAGCAAATACTACTACTACTGCTACTACACCACTAATTTTTAGAACGAACTTCTTCATGTAACGTTACTCGGGGGACTGGAATTGTAAAACCGACAGATTTTTTTTTTTTCAAACGAAAGTGGTTTACCCAGAGTCTCTTCCTCCCAAGTTTCCCTCCTTACCCTATCCCCCTCACTTACTGTTCTCTACACACTTCCCCTCTCCCCACTATATATGTATATCTGTCAACCGTGCCATGTTACTCTTCTGCACACCTTTACCCACCATTCCCACAATAATTTTTATTTCACTTTAAATTTTTTTTTTTTAAATTCTAAAAAAAAAAAAAAAAAAAAAAACATTTTCCAATGAAGAGATTTGAACCCTTGACCTCCTAGATATGAGTCCAGTACCTTACCCACTCTGCTACGAGCGCTGCCGACTATGATAACTCGGTTTTTTGTACTTACGGTGGGGTTCGTAACTATAACATTCGATTTATAAATGTGCTCACTGATAATACATTCAATTATGTATTTGTTTTATAAATTATGTATATTTGTTTTCTAAATAATACATCCAAAAAAAAAAAACATGTAGAATAGAGTTAAAGATCGTATCAATTGAATAACGTGTCAATGGTTTTTAAAGGCGCTTATTTCGAATTCGACAAACAAATTATGTTACATTTTCACATAATTACATAAATAAAGTAATTCATTAAATCAATTATAAATGAATTATGTAAGATCATTATATAAATATATTTCGAGTTTCATGTCATTTTAATGATTTTTATGGGCACTTATTTCTAATTTGATAATTAAATAATGGCACAATGTCATTAAGTAATTATATAAAAATAAAACAAAAATTGTATTAATGGGCTATAAAATCGCAAAAAAAAAGGAAAAAAAAAATTTTTTTTTTCAAATTGATGAAATAAAATATAAATATAACAAAAAATAAAATCACAGAAGACATGAATAAATACAATAGAATAAAAAAAAAAATAAAATAAAAAAGGAAATGAAAAAAAAAGATTTAATATGAAAATAAGAAAAAAAATTAAATAAAGGAAATACAAAAAAATGAAAAAAAATGTAATAAAATGAAATATAAAAGAAAATAAAACAAGAAATAAAAAAAAAAGAATACAACAAGAAATTAAGAAAAAAATAAAACAAGAAATTAAGAGAAAAAAAAAAAAATGAAAAAATTATAAAGGAAATGAAAACAACAAACCAGGGAGTATTAATAGGTCATGGGACCTACGGTAAGAACAAAGTTCTTTAAGCATGAGATGGGTATAGACACAGTTATATGGAATGGTGAAAAAGTAGAAAATGTTTGGCTTAATGTTTTTATGTATGAGAACGAAGATGAAGTACGTATTTTTAAAACAATTGATATGCTTGCTTTGTACGTTTTTTGTACAGCTCATTCTAACGCGGCTACAGAACGAGTTTTTAGTGCTCAAAATAATGTTAAGACGAAGAATAAGAATTCAATGTCCGTAAAAATGCTTAACAGAATACTTAAGACAGCACAAGCAGTTAAATGTAATGGTACAACTAGTTCTAAAGTAACCAAAGACATGATGAAAATTCCGTTAACTAAAAATTATTATAAATAGATATTCATAAACAATTAATCATGATTAATCGTGCTCTAAAGTTGTGTACGAAGTTCCAAAAAATTTGTATACTACAAATGAAAATTGCATTTCATAGTAATAAACAATCATATTTCAGTTATTAATTGTACATTCAGGTCAATATTCATTATATGTATTTTTAAAAATGCTCTTCGTCGTATGGAAACGTCACTCTCTTGGTTATTATTTATTTTTTTAATTGCGCAGTTGCATTAAAAGTAACAGTGTTTTTTTTTACTCGTACGTAATATGTAACAAACATAATACTGCTCTACAGAAAGTAAAAGAAAAATGATGTAAAAAAATTGTTGAAGGATTATAAAAATTCTAATGTATATTATTATAAGTATTATAATTAGACGATTCTCCTACATTAACGCAAAAATTACAATTTCCGTTAGCTAAAAATCTGATTTCAGTCATAAAGCAAAAGGCTCCGAGTAGTACATTTGAAACGTAGAGTCATTAAAGCTGTTATTTTTTGTAACATTATTTTTAATTTAGTTTTATTGAGTTCATGGTATCAGAAAGAAAAACTCTGAAAGACTGTTATTTTACGTAAGTATATGATTTGTGTCTTGCATCACAGGATTTGTACTCATGGATCTTTGAACTTTTCTTCAGTGAATTTGCTCACAAAATAAGTAAATATCTAGTCACCGACGTAAAATTTTTTCAGCTTAGCGTCAGAAATTTTACATTTTCTCTAAGCAATCATCATTATTTGTTTCCTCCATCCTAAGTAAATTCAAATCCAGAAGTCAAATTCAAACGAGAAATTAATTTAAGTAATGACTTATAACGAAGCTTCTACTTACCTTAAGCTATAAGTATACATGTAGCAGTTGTTAATTTGTGCATTTTAAGGAGGTTCAGTAGTGATAATTTTTTATGATGAAAATTTTTGAAATTTTAATATGTTGTTTGGGATAATAGTATCAAATTACAGCTAAATTTTTGAAGGGCTTAACCATACCGTATTCAAGATATATTGACCTGAAAAAACAATATTTTAACATGTAGGCTTATGGAGAAATCACTCAAATTTCACATAAAAAAAAAAACGGCTAAATGAACTTGCTTTTTTTTTTTTTTTAAATGAAAGAATATTGTCAAAATAATATTTTGTCAAAGTTTGAGAGAGCCCTACCAAAAATTTCTATTAAAAAACAGCAAAAACTGTGCTCGCAGCAGACGACTTGGCAACGCTGCTTTTGGCGCGCGCTTTGAAATGTAATAAATAGTAAAAACTCCTTTTGTAATTGACAATTTAATTATAAAAAATTCATCCGAATCAATAAGTACACTGTTATCAGTAGACGACGACAACAGCAGTAGACGACAACAACAGTAGACGACGTGCCAGCAGCCGAAAAAATTTACAACGATGCCAGACGCTCTCCCTCCCCTTGCCTCTCTGAGATTCCCACCCGCTTACACTACCGAACCTCCTTAAAGAAGTACTAAATTTCACTAGAGTCTATGTCGATATCGTGCCAGCCAATTACTGTGATGGTAATCAATCGTGCACGTAGGATGAAACAGTGCGCTACTGCATCACTGTATTAGCTATTGCATTTTTATGTTATTATTATTAATAAATTAGAACAAAATTCATTATTAAGCGTCTATATGACAATATTATATTACAATCTTCCCAAAGTAAGCCTTTTCCGATGATAATATAAGATTTATATTGACTATAATAAGTTTTAGTAATAAGTGCTTTAAACTATTATTTTTTATTAATGAAAGGTAAAAAATTATTTTGACATTATAAATCAGTTTCAATAGACTAATAATTAATTATTAATGCATTAGATCGTAAGTGTTTGAGAAATATTTTTAGGCGTTTTTCATCATATTTGAATTTCCCGCAAGTTCGGCAGTCACTTGAGTCACTTTTGAAAGCGCTGATGCCAAAAGCCAAAAAATTATGATTTACTTTGCTGGCATCTAAAGCGCTAGTGTCAGTTCAGAAGAGCAGTGTAAATTTGAAAAGAGAGTTGCGTTATTGTAGGGAGGGCTTCATTGGTTAAACAAGTAACTGCAACGTGATAAGTTAAAAAATTTTTAATTAATAACATTAGCGCCTATAACCCAATGACCTGGGGCGCTTACAGGCCTCACTATTTAGTAATAAAAAGGTATTCTATAACACAAGCGTTAACCACCACATGACTCGGGGTGCTTCCTGGCACCTTTAAAACTAACAAATCGTTAAACAATAACACAAGCGCCAATCACCAAATGACCGAGGGCACTTATTGGCAGCTTTATAACTAATAAATCGTTAAATAATAACACCAGCGCCAATCACCAGATGACCCAGGGCACTAACTGGTGGCTTTATAACTAATAAATCGTCAAACAATAACACAAGCGCCAATCACCAGATGACCTGGGGCACTTACTGGACACTCTGTTTGGTAATAAAATATTAATCTGTAACACGAGCGCCAATCACCAGATAACCCGGGGCACTCTGTTTAGTAATAAAATATTAATCTATAACACGAGCTCCAATCACCAGATGACCCAGGGCGCTTACTGGCAGCTTGATAACTAATAAATCGTTAAACAATAACACAAGCGCCAATCACCAGATGACCTGGGGCACTTACTGAGCACTCTGTTTGGTAATAAAATATTAATCTGTAACTCGGCGTCCAATCACCAGATCACCCGGGGCACTTACAGGCGGCTTTATAACTAATAAATTGTTAAATAATAATACAAGTGCCAATCACCAGATGACCCGGAGTGCTTATTGGCAGCTTCATAACTAAAAAATCGTTAAACAATTACACAAGCGCCAATCATCAGATGACCTGGGGCACTTACTGGACACTATTTAATAGTAACATAGTGCAATTATTATGAACACCAGATATTTCTGCAGTACATGCTATTGCGATTAGCATAAATACTTATTGTGGAATCATTTAATACAGCTGGTACTTCTGCAGCGTATTGTCGTACTGCATTTTCGGCACGAAATGCTATACGAGTAGATCTGATGATGGTTGTAATAATAATAATAAAAAAAAACAAAAGAAAAAATTACAAAGGAAATGAAAACAACAAACCAGGAGGTATTAATGGGTCATGGGACCCACGGTAAGAACGAAGTTCTTTAAACATGAGATAGGTATAGACGCCATTTCTCAGGCAACAAGGGGGTCGCCAGACCCACAGGAAGAAAGAAGCTCTGTTAACGTTAGTACTGCATTCATGTTGTTTACTAAAACAAAAACTTGAAAAACGAATGAAAAAAAAAAAAACCAATAAATAGTTTAGTACTCACGATGGTTAAACTTCGCGAGAACGTCGTGCATAAATACAGTACTCACGAAGTTAAACCATCGTGAGTACTAAACTACTTATTGTCTATGTTTTAAATGTACTACTCGGAGCCTTTTGCTTTATGACTGAAATCAGATTTTTAGCTAACGGAAATTGTAATTTTTGCGTTAATGTAGGAGAATCGTCTAATTATAATACTTATAATAATATACATTAGAATTTTTATAATCCTTCAACAATTTTTTTACATCATTTTTCTTTTACTTTCTGTAGAGCAGTATTATGTTTGTTACATATTACGTACGAGTAAAAAAAAACACTGTTACTTTTAATGCAACTGCGCAATCAAAAAAATAAATAATAACCAAGAGAGTGACGTTTCCATACGACGAAGAGCATTTTTAAAAATACATATAATGAATATTGACCTGAATGTACAATTAATAACTGAAATATGATTGTTTATTACTATGAAATGCAATTTTCATTTGTAGTATACAAATTTTTTGGAACTTCGTACACAACTTTAGAGCACGATTAATCATGATTAATTGTTTATGAATATCTATTTATAATAATTTTTAGTTAACGGAATTTTCATCATGTCTTTGGTTACTTTAAAACTAGTTTTACCATTACATTTAACTGCTTGTGCTGTCTCAAGTATTCTGTTAAGCATTTTTACGGACATTGAATTCTTATTCTTCGTCTTAACATTATTTTGAGCACTAAAAACTCGTTCTGTAGCCGCGTTAGAATGGGCTGTACAAACAACGTACAAAGCAAGCATATCAATTGTTTTAAAAATACGTACTTTATCTTCGTTCTCATACATAAAAACATTAAACCAAAAATTTTCTACTTTTTTACCATTACATATAACTGGTGTTGGTGTATTCGGCAACATTTCCCACTGTCTTATTAGCTTATTTGGTTTATTCCTACTCAACATTTGAAATCGGTCTAGTAGTTTGATAAATACTTCAGGATTTATGTGTCTATACTCTTTTGAAATTGCATTTTTGGGCTGCAAACTCTCCATTACTTTATAAACTTCCGTATACATTTTTGAAAATCGATCTTTCATTTGAAGCAAAATACAAAGTACAAAATTATACGTACTTGAACAAAATTTTTCCATTTAACTGTCATATTCTCGCAAAAAATGTCTTACTTTATCCCCCAATTCATAGTCTACAAATATGTGGTAACTATTATCATTGAAAAGATTTACTTTCCCTGCCAGTATTGTGTCAATGGATTCTCTTTTGAAAATGGAGCTTGCTATATTGTTATACGCAGTGTTGATCATTTCTGCAGCAAAGAGGATAACAATATCATCTCTTTGAAAAAATTTATTTAAATTGTTCATATCGAATAAAATTTTTTCCAATAAAAGAAAGTAGCATTTAGTATCATGGTTTGCTATAATGTTGTGAACGACGATTGCATGCTAATCGTCTTTACCTGCCCCTTCTTCTGCAAAACGCAGTATCGCAGGTCACTGTTGTAAAATTCATTTAACACAGTTTTTCAAGTGCCAACCAGCGGGTAGAGCTCATTTTTAAAAATTTTTGCGTGCAATCGTACAGCTTCCTTTGCAATTCTTCAAAGTCACGCAGTTTATTTAAACTGTTTATCATATCTTATCTTACTAATATATAAAGCAAAGTCGCTAAAACCGTTGTAATCGCTAACTGCGAAAACTACAGAACCGATTTTGCTGAAATTTTGCACACTGATTCATGATACTTCCTAGATGGTTTTAGTATAGTTTTTATCTTAAAAAATTCAATAACGATAGCAATAAATGAGCTCAAAGTTTTGCAAAAATATGCCAGCTTTTCACTTTAGTTCAGTAAAATCTGCAAGGTGGCGTCGACATAAAATCGAGGCTACCTGCAACAAAATTGAATAAGTGTGGTTATAATACGACGGAGCGTCTCGATAGTAGTGCAGTTGTCCCTCGGCAGTTCAACGAGCTGCATAGAGAGTGCTGATGGTAGTCTTGCAGCTGGATATTTTGGTTACGGACGACACTCTTCTGTAAGGGGGAGGGACCTAGGTGTCCATTCACCCTGAATCTCGACGAGTGCGATAAAAAAAAAATTCATTACAACCGATGACGACTCTGCCATAATACCAGGAGACATACCTAGCCAGAGCACAATCTGCACCAACTCTTCACAGTTGTGTGGCAGTCCCACGGGTCCCACCATCCCACCTGGTGCAGTTTGGCTACCTTCTCGGTCGTCGCGTCCCCAACGCACTTACCCACATGTTCCCGTCTAACGATGAGCAGTTAGGTATCCGGGGAACGACCCGAAGACGAGAGATTCTTTGGTCAGCGGCGTACCTCCCTCCATCACAGTCTCCGTACATCGAGACTTTCAGAGTAAGAATCAAGCTACCTGTAGCCAGCTCTTCATCATCAGGAATAATTAAGAATAGCCTAGGGGCCACCTAAGTGTAAACTACCTTGCCAACAAATACATTTTTACTACCATTTCTGGAAGCGATTCGTCGACTAAAAGACTATATTAACTAAAGACGGGCACTATTAAACCAAGTCAGCCACTCACTAGCAGACGTCACCTGCGGAGTTGTTCTTCACAAGGCTGGAAAACCTTGTGACTGACGACCCTATATTACCCTCTCGACTCTAAGCATTCAACCAGGAATCACTGATCCTCTCCAAGGTCTGCGCTGGGCAAACCTATAACAGCTATGAAGGAAAAAAAATTGAGCCAACGGAACAGCCTCCACTGGACAAGTATCACTAACCAATCTCCCCATCTAAGATCACCAAAACAACTGAATCTGCAAATAAAAAAGGTGCTTTAGACACTAATGTCTTCGACGTTATACCGGGAGAGGTTGGAAAAGAGCACTACAACTAGCCCCAAAGCTTCGGACTTTGTAATTTTTCTCCCGATCAGTCTGGGTTTTCAACAGCAGGCCAAAGAAGATCACCCTGAGGTATCCAGGCAGTCACAATTGCTGTTAACTGCAGTCAAGAAAGAGTTAACTTAAGAAGCTCACCGGTCTTTTTTAGGGCCATCGGACGTCAAACTATCGGAAAAGTCGCAAGAGGGTGAATTGGAAGGAAAACTTTAAATGTATCTTATAAATACAATTTTACTTAGGCGTCAAGAAACTGACGCAGAAAATTTATTGAGATTGAAACAGCAGCGTCAAAATTGACAAATAAAGAATCCATTACGTGAGAGATCAGCTTTTCATTGCACCCTCATAGCAACCTCTGAAATCTTTAAAGATCCTACTTCAGATTTTTAAATAAGTAGAAAATGTATTTGTGTTTTTGTGGCAATAAAAATGTAGGGTTTAAGGTCCAGGACTTTGTTGCTCTGGTAATAAAGTTGTGAGACATTAGAAAAAAAAATTTTTTTTTAATATAAATTTTTTGGGAGTTTAAAATCTTAATAGCTTTAAAAATCAGTTCTTTTCGTGAATTACTTAGAAGAAACTGTAAATCAGCGGCTTCTTATGGCCACCGATTATTTTATTGCATAAAGAACGCACGGTACTTTTTAGCATAATTATTTTTTGAATCTTTACACCTTATTTTTTGACCAAATAAACTATATGGATTCCGAAAAAATATGTTTTTAATAAGAAGATTTTTGTTCTAAGATGTGTCATGAATATGTATAAAATTTCTAACTGAAAACGTTTCACATTACATGTCAACACACTACGGTGTTTTATTTACTAAGTCTTGGGCGAAGCCGAGACGGGGGGCTGCTATTTAAATATATTTTGAACCAAGGAAGTTATTTCTTTGGGCAGTTCCTCCATACTATGTTGAATGCATAAATGAGTGGCATGAGCTGGACATTGAACGGTGACGATGTCAGGTATATAGCAACAGTGAGTTGAGCTTTCAGACCGCTAATTTCTCCGACCATAGTTGAACACCCATCGAAACAACACGACAAAATGTTTTCTAATGCTACTCCTTTGCTCATAAATGACTCAGATATACATTGAAATAGGCGCGTAGCTGTGGCTTTGGCCTCATGCCCAATTTGAAATACGGGGACTAAGTCCCAGAGCTTCCAGGAAATTTTACCTGTTTCCGGTTTACAAAAACGTATAACAATCGATAAAGATTTTTTTTTGCTCACGTCAGTGGACTCATCCACGCATATTCCAAAATATGTTTCGCTAAGTATTTTTGTCATATGATTTTTTTCAGCTTCTCCAATCACGTTAACAGCAATTTTTTGTGCTTTCGTTGCTCCCAATTTCAATCGACTAAAAATACTATTGCGATATGGATCGATAGTTTGCAAGTGTTTCGAGACTTTCGGCACGTTCCGCATCGAAACGTTCGCATCGACCGCCATAGCGACTACACCTACGTCCGCTCTTGTTTTTATTTTTTCCTGCTTGCTTTCACTAGACTTAGGAATACGAAAAAGATGCATCGGAGGGGGATCTTGGAGGCCCATGGCGTGGTAATGATCGTAGCTTCTAGCATGTTTAACAAAATTATCAAACTTACATTTTAGTGATTTTCCACATACTATGCAATGCACTTCATAAGGCTTAGTATAGTCTACGGACATCGACGGTTTAAAGCCTTTGACATCCAACCAGATTGGTCGAAATTTTCGTATTATAACTCTTCTTTTTTTTTCTTGGGGTTTAACGTATACGATTATACTGTCAGTATTACTGGCATCCTGTTACAAAGATAAAAACAAGAAACATTTAAAACTCTGGTACCACGTCTACTGTCATGTTTTTAAATTATTAATAAACAAAAGCAATATCTCAGATTAACATTTCAGACACTACGTACGTACATATATATATATATATGTGTGTGTGTGTGTGTGTGTGTGTGTGGGTATGTGGATGGGTGGGTAAACACACACATTTAACAAATACGTGCGTATATGGGTCATTCTACAAAAATTGGCATGTTGTAATGGACAAACACTTCAAATGGATTTTCATTTGTTAAAATATATTTTTGTCGTATTGTCCGTGGCCAAAAAAAAAAAATTGTGGGCCCCGCTGGATCTGTACGAGAAATTTTTTTACGATTTTTTTATTTTATTTCAGAAAAGTTGGATCGTTACAAGACATTGGCGCTGTCCATAAAAATTCTACTTTATTCTCTCGTTTATATATTGTACTTACCATTACAATTTGTACAATTTATGATTTCAGTCGACAATCCTACATTAAACGAATATACAAATCATTATGTGATAGCGTTACGAGCTCTTACAAATTAATCGGAAAATCCATATTGCGACGTCCCTATTAATGAAAATAAAAATTGTCACTCTTGCACTTATATCATGTACAAAATAGTTATATTTCAACCTACCGACTTTCGAGTCGACAATGCAACACCTCGCGAAGATTACGGGCTCTTCGTTTTTATTTTGGGGAGATCGAATTTACCCTGTAGCCTGTAGCGCTGGCTTAACAGGTTGGAGAAATCGGAAATTTTTTTTGTAATATTCTCGACCTCCATAGAATACAAAACGTTTAAATTGGAACGCCAAAATTCAATTGCGTGCATGTGTAAGAACATTTGCCGTTGAAATGTTAAATTTGTCAGATTTCGGTCTAGCAACTTAAATATCACCCAAGTCTTGAATGCAGTTTTGTTTCGTTCTCTAACATGCGTAAAAATGTTCTTTATGTTAATAACTTTTAGATTCCACGTCGCAGAAAAAATAAAAACTCCGTATTTTGTTTCTATGCGTCGTCAAAACTAAATTTTTGAGTGAGACACTAGTCGTAACGCTAATTTAGCGCCTTTTTCGTATCTCAAACTAAACTAATAATTTTTGATGATCTGAATTCTAGTTTGCCTTCAGCAAAAAACCTCCCTTGATTATTTCAAAAAAATTCCAGATCGATTTTTCCTTAAACGATGTGTAATTGACTAGTACATAAAATTTACCGTTTTCGATAGAATGATCCATTTACGAATTGACGGAAAAATCCGTATTTTCCGACCTTGGTGGCCTTTTTTGGCCTTAAAAAACAAATTGAAATTAGGGTGTGTTTAATTAAAACGGCATGTATCATTTTTTAAGTTGAATAAGCTGACAAACAAATGTTTATGCCCCGAGGCCCAGATACGCGATTCGTCTCTGAGTGAGGCTGTTTTCATGTTGGACTAACTTTAGCCAGGTCTCTAAATACGACATTATCAGTCCAAACCATTTACACAGTGAATAAAAGCCTCGGCCACGTTATTTTTTTTAATATTGAAACAAACAAGATGCCATCTTTTTATAGTTTTATAAATGACAAATTGCATACTGTACGCTATTGTTAGTTTTTACATGCTTGGATTAATGTACTTAACATTATAAAATTTTGATATTAATATTACGAGTTTCATGATGGATGAGTCTTTACATTAATTTGGTAACACTTGATATGCAAATTGTAATTCAACTAAATTTATTGAAATAACACTTTTGCCCAATTTATATTACAAGCATAAATATGCTACCTATACCCACTAATGGACAGTGAATAATAAATATTATGTTGTGTATGAATATTCTTTCTTTTTCAGATAAAAAATTGTCGTGTAAGACATGCTGCTTCTTACTCCAGTAACTTGTAAAGCGGAAAATAATAAAAGAAAGAAGTGATTTAACGAGAAAACTAAAAAATACAAGTAATTATTAAAAAATAAAAGCGAGTGATATAAATACGAAAAAAACATTCCTCAAACGCACAACGAATTTGTCTATCTCGTAATAACGTATCACGTATCATCTGATTATTGCAACATACGTTGTCGTACAATTTTTTTTCAATTGTACTATATCGTCAACTTTTGCATTTACTTACATCCTCCTCTTCGTTTTCAAGATACTCCTCTTCTCCAATCATTTTAATTGTATGAACCAACAATAATTGAGAATACAGTAAATACTTCTGATCTGCTTACAACGATGTCGAACTGAACAAGGCCGAGTAAAACCACAGTACAAGCAATATATATTGATAGTCGGCTTCGCAATATTACAATTTTTTCAATATACTGTGTGTAATTCACTACGTAATTCGTCAAGAGAAGAACAACTAATATCCTATACTGTACAGTTAAACGAGCATTTGCTATGATGTACACCCAACGATGTCGCACTAAGAAGTGCCGACCAAAAGCACTGCAAACTTTGAGGTGTTGATAGCTGGCTTCGCAATATTAGAATACTGGAAATACAATACATGCAGTGTTTTTTGTTTACTGTAACAGCAGTGCCTCAAAGATAGAGGACCGCGAGCCTTGCTGAGTGCATCCGTGGAAGAAGCTGGCGCGCGAAATTCAGCGAAAATTGTGACATATATCTATCAAGTCGGCCGCGCTTCAAGCCCTTACAGTGAGTTACCAAGTTACGGCCATTACTTGCGCTGACCGGTCAACGTTCAGACGTATGTACGTAGCTTTTCTGAGATTTCTGAGATTTAATGAGCCACACATCAGCGTATATTGAAACAATTTTAATATTGCGAAGCCTACTATCAACATATATTGTTTGTACTGTGGTTTTACTCGGCCTTGTTCAGTTCGACATCGTTGTAAGCAGATAAGAAGTATTTACTGTATTCTTAATTATTGTTGGTTCATACAATTGAAATGATTGGAGAAGAGGAGTATCTTGAAAACGAAGAGGAGGATGTAAGTACATACAAAAGTTGACGATATAGTACAAAAATAAAATTATACGACAACGTATGTTGCAATAATCAGATGAAACGTGATACGTTATTACGAGATAGACAAATTCGTTGTGCGTTTGAGGAATGTTTTTTTCGTATTTATATCACTCGCTTTTATTTTTTAATAATTACTTGTATTTTTTAGTTTTTTTGTTAAATCGCTTCTTTCTTTTATTTATTTACCGCTTTACAAGTTACTTAAGTAAGAAGCAGCATGTCTGAAACAACAATTTTTTATCTGAAAAAGAAAGAATTTTCATGCACAACATAATATTTATTATTCACTGTCCATTAGTGGGTATAGGTAGCATATTTATGCTTGTAATGTATATTCAGCATTAGTGTGATTTTAATAAATTTTGTTAAATAATGTTCAGTGATGTTGTTAAATAACGTTACGTATTTGTATACTAAGAAACTAATAGAAGTTGTCATCACTGGTGCGCATAGCCTGCAGGTCGGTCACGAGGTTTTTGTGATCTTTGCGATCGGCCTAAGCGGGTGTGCATCAATGGTGAATGCTACTTATCTGACCAAGGACGGTATAAACGTCAAAAAATTAAAAAAAAAAAAAAAAAAACATCATGAGATAGGATAATGTTCATAATCTATATATTATTTTTTCTTCTCCACATGATACATTTTATCCCTGCCTTGTGTAGGTACACTTTTTTAAGAGGACTCGGGGGACGATCTACTAATGTCCATTTGGTATTAAAATTAGGCTAGTTTCAGCTGTATTGACGTGACATGTGGACTCAAATTTAGATATACTTTGGCATACGGTCAGCCACCGATCCCCCTGTTAATTTCGTTGGGTCAGTGCAAGAAATAGTATTCTCTAGGCAATGTGTAAAGAAAGCTTTTATACTTAAACTCAATGACAGAAGGAGCTTTTTCGGACGTGATACATAAATTTTTTATTCAAACGTGATTCAAATCTTTGAATCACAAACATTAATTTTTTTTTAGCCAAAATAATGATAATGGGTATCTTCTATAACCAATAATATCCTTTTAGAATATAATATTCAACAAAAAAAAAGAAGCTCAAATTGCAGTCTGAGAAGCTGCGCAAACGATGAAAAAAAATTTAGGTTATTTTTCAGTCACATTTAAACCTTGAACGATGTAATATCGAGTCAATCATTTTAAATACTAGTCAAACATTGTCCTCAAAAGATATATTATTTTCAAACTACATAATTTTATGAGACATTGTTCATATTTTTTTCAAAGTTTGTAAGTCGGTCTCATTGTGAGTCGCTTCTTTATTTAATCATAGACATTACATTAATTCTCTTTTAAATCGATAAATTCAACACGCAATATTATTTTAATTACAATAATATTTTAGGTACATATAATATAGAGAAGGCTGAACCTATAGCATCGTAACGACTCTGCACATTTAATAGTTCTTCTTCATAAATTGAGAAGAAGTGACACATCTAAGTAAGTAAAACTTATGCTAAATTTAGAATCAAATTTAATCAACGAAAGCGTCCACAAGGAAAGGTTAAGCTTTGGTAAATACTATGAATATATATAAGTTTTTGTTAATCAAAGCCGTGTAATATGTTAGCTCAATTGGATGCACACTTTTTTTAGGACTCGAAGGTTGTGAGTTCGAGACTCGAAGACACTTTTTTTTTATATTTCGTACTTAAATACATGAAGATATTTATTTACTTATGAATAATTAACTAAAGGAGAGCTTGTATACATAAAAGCGTACTCCGATAACCAAATACGCTCGGTCCACATATGATTCAATTTATTTATTAATCTTAATTGGAAGCACTGTATTGTCAGCTATCCAATACACTTTACTTTAAAAAATAAACAAAATTTCAAACAAATAATACCCAGAAACCCGATGCGCTCACTGGTTCACTCATTTTTTTTTATTACGTGAATAACCAACACCTCAAGCATGTATTCCCAAGTAACTTGAAGCGCTCGCTTGTGTGCGTTTTTATTTATTTCCTAAGTATTTTACATTTTGAGAGCGTATTCTTATGCCAAATAATCCGGAGCACCCGCTTAGCCGCACCTTTATTTATTGATTAAGTCTTCAACATTTTGAGAGCCCAATTCCAAGTTACTTGAAGTGTTCGCTTGTGTGCACTTTCATTATTTATTGTAAACAGTTCTAATATTATATTATGACTTTATAATGCTTTTAAATTTTGATTATTACAATTGTTTTGTTTAGTATGATATTAATAATAAGTAAATTTACTTCATAAATAAAAGCGAAACAAGCGAACACTACAAATAACTTGGAATTGGGCTCTCAAAATGTTGAAGACTTAATCAATAAATAAAGGTGCGGCTAAGCGGGTGCTCCGGATTATTTGACATAAGAATATGCTCTCAAAATGTAAAATACTTAGGAAATAAATAAAAACGCACACAAGCGAGCGCTTCAAGTTACTTGGGAATACATGCTTGAGGTGTTGGTTATTCACGTAATAAAAAAAAATGAGTGAACCAGTGAGCGCATCGGGTTTCTGGGTATTATTTGTTTGAAATTTTGTTTATTCTTTAAAGTAAAGTGTATTGGATAGCTGACAATACAGTGCTTCCAATTAAGATTAATAAATAAATTGAATCATATGTGGACCGAGCGTATTTGGTTATCGGAGTACGCTTTTATGTATACAAGCTCTCCTTTAGTTAATTATTCATAAGTAAATAAATATCTTCATGTATTTAAGTACGAAATATAAAAAAAAAGTGTCTTCGAGTCTCGAACTCACAACCTTTGAGTCCTAAAAAAAGTGTGCATCCAATTGAGCTAACATATTACACGGGTTTGATTAACAAAAACTTATATATATCCATAGTATTTACCAAAGCTTAACCTTTCCTTGTGGACGCTTTTGTTGATTAAATTTGATTCTAAATTTAGCATAAGTTTTACTTACTTAGATGTGTCACTTCTTCTCAATTTATGAAGAAGAACTATTAAATGAGCAGGATTTTAGGAAATAAACAAAATGCAGTCAAGCAAGCGCATACGGTCATTGGGGATTAGTTGTTTGTCATTTTATTTATTTAGTAAATAGGTAAAATGTTACTTAAATACCACTTAAAATAGTTTTAATAGCATACACATAAAGCTATCACAACTGTTATTAAAAATGACTCAATTTTTTTTGAATCATTGAATACTTTGTTAACCGCATGTGAATCATATTTGAATTTTTTTTTAATTTGATTACGCAAAACCTAAATCTTATATTTTATGTACAAAATAATTCTTTTTTTTTTATCCGATATGAGTCTCAGCCATACCCATAAACAGAAAATTAGAGGAAGGCTGAGTCAGATCTTTTTATAATTTGCGGTAAAATAAAAAGTTCTCAAAAAAATCTGTCTTCGCCTACTCTAATATATTTGTGTAAGTGTCAGTAATAGTAGCAGTATTTTGCCGCTTTGGGATGCTACGAGCTGTTGTTTATAATAAACTGATTTATATGTAATTTGCAATTTCAATCATGTGTAAATCGATTTCTATCTTAAATAAATTTCAAGATTATTACTCGAATCGAATATCTAAAACAATTATCAATACAGAATCATTTTAAACTTCAATTATTACATTTTTATTCATGATTCAGAAATGATTCACTATTAAAATGATTCAATCGTAATTCTGAATCATTTGAATCACGTAGACAGCCCCTCGTCCGGACTCAAAGACAAGAAAGAGCCTTCACGAATTTTGAATCAAGCAAGACAAGAGCCTTTTTAAACTATGGGGCAAGAAAGAGTCTTGTCAGAAAAAATTGTTTGTATCTGGATTGTCATTTTATAATATATAATATATTTAATATAGATATAGCGGCCACGGTAGCACAGTGGTAAAGGCTGTAGTTATTGTAGGTCGAGGGCTTGGTAAACACATGCTCACGAGTTCGGGACTCGGCCTTCACTCACTTGGCTAGCACCTCTGAGAAACTTATTTCTTAAGTGCGTATTACCAACTGTGGCCAAATGGTTCGGAAGCCATGTAAATAAGGTCCCCTTCGCTGTGCAAGTGATTGATGTCACAATTACATCTGAAGCGGTTTTTTACTATGCCAATGACGATAGCATGTAAATGCATAGTAACACAGCATTGCAGAGTCTATAGGGCATAGTTCTCAAAAAATGGCTGTAAAATATTTAAAAAAAAATAATATAGATATGCAAATCATTTTTAGCATGTGTAATATTGACCCGATGCGCTTTTCGATTGACAAATGAACTATTAATTACTACTGCGCAAGGGACCAAGAAAAGTAAGACCTAACGCGCATCTTGAACATCAGGTACATTAAATTAAATAGGTAATTATGAAAAAAAAAATCTCCAAACTGATAAAGCGACGCGCTTTTCGATTAATACAATGATAATTAATAAAAAAAAGCGCTTTGAACCTATGTACCCCATACGCGTTTCGAATTTTAAGTAAATAATTATTGTATAAAGGGCCTTCACACCCAGGACGCTAAACTCTTGTTGATGATCAAAAGGTTGTTGATAAAAAAAGAGCTTTCAGCACGAGCGATAGAAGTCGGTATTTTGACGTCATTATAACACAACAAATGATTTTATGGTCTTTTGCACTAATTGGGACCGTCAGATTCAAAATCAGTACCTCAAAAATCCTATGTATCCAAATTTCCAGCGCAATCGGTTGTTACTGTATTCGAAATTTTAGCCTAACATTTATTTGCAAGCGTCTTTATAGTGCTTTATCGTTGGAAATGTGCTGCAAAATCGATTTAATGTAGCTCACGACATTCGTAAAAAAAACTATTATTTTCGCTAACAATTGTGAACAATTACTTTAAATGTCTCCCGATAATTCATAGATTACTTTTAATTTATATAATGGCACTTACAACTTACAAAAATTACTGTGTATCAAACGAAACGTTCATGCTATATAATAAGTCATCGTTTGGGAAATATAAGGTACTAAGTTCCCTGGACGCTGAGAAACAGTTTAGACGAGAAAGACACTTGCGTAATACGTATGAGTGAATACTAACAAAGTAAATTTTTTTTTTTCAGAGTGATAATAAAAGTTTGATATCCTAATACACGTTGTGATTTTATTTTTCTTGATCCATATATTAGGTTTTACCACGATCAGTTGAATTTGCACATTTCTCATGGTGCTGTAGAATTAGCACCTTATTCCCCCAAGAGAGGAAATAATTCGTACAATATTAGTGTGTTTATATTATGTAACATTGAATTAATGCTAAAAATATTTTTCAGTTGAAATCACAATTCAGCGTGTATAATGCAACAACCGTAAAGTACTTGAGTGATGAAATGACAAAAATTTATGGTGAAATTTGTAAACAACAGAACCAAAATACGGACGAGAATGTTACCAAAAAAAAAAGAAAACTATAAAAAAAAAAGAAGAAAATGACGTTAATCAATCGCTAAAAACATTGAACCCTGAAGAATTTTAAGAAATATTTAATGAAAACAATGGAACTTGTACTGAAGAGAAGATAGAAGTTATTAATACAGAAAATGTAGATTCACAAAAGGTAGTAACTCAACAGTATTCAAAAATGTTGTTGATTTCAAAAAACGGTGTTCTAAATGTCTTAACTTTCGATATACTTGCTGGCGTAGAATGTACCATTCAGGATTTGATTGATCAAGTAAAGTAACACTTAATATTATATTCCTGTTTTGTTTATTTAATTCTACTATCATATTATGTCAAAAAATTAAGTTTTACATTCATTGTTATTGTACATATTTTGTTTTTAACAGTATAGTTCGTCAATTATTATTATTATTTTTATAACATTTAAAACAAATATTAGAACATTTCTTACGCTTTGAATGCATTTTTTAACTATTTAAATTTAAATACGATCATGAGTAACTTTTTTTAATACACAGTTGATTTTTCACGAAAATAAAACTCTTCCCATGTATATTACGAAATAATGATTTTTTTTAGGTTAATGTACAATTCTCAGAAAATCCCACGATACATGCCTGCGTTAACAACCCCGATATTGATTACATCGTGGACTATTCCAACGATAAATTAAGTGCAGATGCTCATGATAACACAGAAAATTGTATCTACAAGGAAGCTACTGTTATTGCACCGTAAGAATATTATTTTTATATCTGTGACGATCGAAATCCTATTTTTAGTTCAAAAGAGTTCGCTCCTACAAACAAAACAGTCGGATTCTGTTGAAAAAAATTACAAACTAAATGTTTAAAATCGTAGGAGACGGTGCGTAAAGATCTTCAGCGTTATTCAGATTATCAATGAAAATCTATTTCCTCATATAGATCAACTTGTAATTATTCCAAGCCAAAAAAGGGTCAGGAGTCGATGCACTATTTGTGTCCCGTCTAGTCAGAGATTAGTAGAGAGATTGCTGACTGCAATGCTACGGCGCGAGTTCACTTTTGGCCACTGTTTCGAGTGCCCCGTCGCGGCCAAGCGGTCGAACCAGGCACACATATTTTTTTTTTATTTGAGAAGCGTGGAGGGGATATACCGAGTGTGTGCCTACGGATTCTCGTGGAAATGGGCATGTAGGCACGTACTTTGGAGACGCGTGGAAGGGGTATTCTGAGTGTTAAGTGACTAGTAGCGCCGCCCTGAGGGTTCGATTTGGAACTGTGTGTTTTCCCAAATTATGCGTTCAAATCGTCGCGGTAGCAACTACGTAGAAAATGAGTTTTTTTATTTCCTTAACCGATTTAATGGATTATGTGGGTGAAGGTTCACGCAAATACGTGGAAGGTGAAAATGTGGATAATGCCAACCACATTTTTTACTGTGCTATCGAGGCACAGTCGTCCAAAGGAGTAAAATTAGTATGTTTGTGTTTGAAGTCCACTGACTTGTTTGGAAACTCATTAGTACTACCGCGACGATTTGAATGCATACTTTGGGGAAACATATAGTTCCAAATCGAACCCTCAGGGCGGCGCTACTAGTCGCTTAACACTTCGAATACTGAATATGTGCCTACGGAGAGAGGAGTGGTGCATGGAAATGCCGACTACAGCTATATAACTATATACCTGCGTATATCATAGCGAAAGAAAGCGACGAGTCTTTCTCGCTATATACTAACTTTTTAAATAAGGTCTTAGAAATTAAGGGAAAATAGAGAAAAAAAAGATCTTACATCTAATATTTATAAAATAAAAAACCTATTCTTTCGTTTAACAATTCTCTATAACATATGAAATCTTAAGAGAGGCTAGCCATATTGTTTTTCGAAAATTAAATCATACAAATAAATGCTTACGCAATTGGAAGCTCAGACTTTCAAGGCATTTATTTTTTAGTTCTTCTTATACTTTGGATTTTCGTTTAGTACTGCGTATCAAAGTACGTTGAAAAAATATTTAGCTTGAAATATTTTTTAAGGTTGATAGTATGGCTATAAGCACCTTAAATATAAATTATTATTTTTACTTATCACAATCGCTATGAACTGTAGGCCAAGCTCCGGAGGGTATCAATGAACATATGTGACTTTAGGTTATATGAGATCCGAGGTTTGAATAGCTGAGATGGCTAGGGCTTATGCCTTCGACGGCATATTTTGGCGATTTGGGGTTTAATTCTGATTGCCATTAGATTTTTTCTTTTTTTTAATATAATTCAGTATTCTATTTCAATTTCTTATTGCAACTTTCATTTTAATTTATGAATATTGTCAACACTTTTTTTTTGGGCACGTTAAAAAAAGTTTATTTTTAATACTGTGTCACGTACATAGAATCCTACGCAACAATTGACTATTAAATAATTTATTACGTTAATAGTTATAGCTGGCAAGGCTAATTCATAATTTTAAAGGTAATGATTTGAATGATAGTAACATTGATAACTAACTTTATACTTGGTAGATCATATAAATCTTTATGTGCGTATTCGTATGCTTGCATGTGTGTGATCTCAGACTTTTTGACCGATGTCAATGATTCAGGACTCAGAAGGATTACTTTTTCATATTGTTACGATGGCTTGAGAAAAACAATCGTCATAGCTTTTTAAGGTTGTCATACCTCTTGACGATTTCTTGATTTTTTTAAGCAGATTGTTGTATTATTCAGGTGAAAAAAATATTCTTATACATATTTTAGTTTTACTTAGGGAAAATTCAAACAATTACATTTTTTTTAATCTCTCTATACGTTATACAGTTTCATTTTGAACAATAAAACAATTTTTTTTCTTTCGATTCATGCATTCAAAATTAGTATTTCAGTAAGATTGATAGAACAATTCCCTAATTTGTAATTTTAATTAAATTCTTAACAAGATCTTATTTCATACAGTACGAAAATACCAAATTTTCTATTTTCGCACACTCCACAAGAGTTTTTTTTATAGGATAATTTTACTTTAATGTGATAAATATTATGATTTCATTGACAGTACACATCTGAGCTTGTAATTTATATATGTACATTTTAATACTTACTGTAGCTAAAAAAAATAAATGTAGTTTGGTTTATTCTTAACTATCTTATACGATTGTTTTATTACAAAAAACTTTAGATTGCAATAAACGACTGCAACTTTTAATTGGCTACTCAACATAATTTAATATTGTTGAATAAATTTCTACCTGCAGAGAAAATGCTGAAACATTTAACGATAGCAAGGCTCATTCATAATTTTATAAAACCAAACAAATGGTTTTTAAGGTTATGAATAAAATTTAAATGGTTTCAAACTTCCCAAAAATTATAAACATCCTGTTTACAAGAGAAAATAGCCAAAGGCCCAAAAAATTTACTTTCGTTTTAATAATTTCCTCAACAATTATTACCAGTAAATTTCTACAATAGTATTTTTTTCAATTAAAAAAAATGGGTGCTTAATATTTTTATGCTGTCAGCACATAGATATTAAAATTATATCAAATCCTACAATCTAAATTGCACCAGTGGCTTAGATAAATGCATGCAAACTTCACATATTATTAATATTGATACAACAATTTCCTTATTTGTAATATCAATTTAATTTTCGAAATAATTTTGTTTTATAGAGCCCGAATTGCTTAATTTTTATTTTTTTTCTTTCCATAAAGTTCTTAGATCTTTCATTTTTTTTTTCATGAAATAATAATTTTATTTTAATAAAATAAATACTATGCTTTCCTCAACAAATTTAACTAATCTAACGTTTTAATTTGTATGTACTTTAAAACGCTTATTTGAATATTTTTTCGATTTTTTTATTGCTGAGAAAGCAGTAATATGTTTCTCGGTAGCGATTTAAAGTGTTTGATAATTTTGTGAATTCTTCCCAAATTTTGCACTGTAAATTTGTTTATTGGTAACATTATACCCTCTAATAAAAGAAATTATCTGAAACAATAAGCTTAGATTCTTTTTTTTTAAATTATATGTTGTATTTTTCTTGATCTTTTGGGGCAAATAACAAAACTCTTGGTTTTTCTTTTAGCGACGTTTCGTCGACTGAAGTGTCGACCTCTTCAGGCTTTATTAACAATAATAATAAATTTTACAATGACTAATGAATATGGATACATATAGTGTAAAAATAACAAACGGAATACCTTATTGAAAACCATGAAGGAAACTTTAACGTGTCGAGCAAATAACTCACACGCGAGTCAAAATGGCAAAGGCGCCCACATGATAATGACCATCGCTTTTATAGCCAGGGACATATTTACGCACATACAAATTTCGCAATTCAACGACCGAAATTTGTAGTTTACATGTCTTACTTATAAACGAACTAGTTCTAGAAATATATATTTATTTCGAGAACCGTACAGATTTGAAAAAACTTCGATAAGTGCGACTTAACTTATGTACATCTTCTTGTTTATTTATATTATGACTATTGGAGGTAATGTAAAGCATTTCAGAGATCAGACTTTTGTTGTAATTTGGTTCTTTGTCCAATATTCATATTAGTCCTTAAAAAAAGTTTTTAAGGATTCTAAAGTATTATCTAGGTTATACAGCTTACGTAAACAAATCGAGACCTATGTGTAGATACGTTGAAAATCGTAACGTAAAATTAATTTATTTTAAATTATTAATCGTATAATGAATGTTGCAATAAATATTGAACTAATCTTGATGAAATTTGGAGCGTAAGTTTTTCGTGTCTTGGGCTACTTATTTCCAAATGTATATGGTAAACAAACAACATCTTGCATTTTTTCCGGAGCGTTCAATTGTCAGTATGTTTCTTTGCAGTTTCATTTTATTTTACAATTTACAAAATTTTTTTTTAATTTTTATGAGCTTCGTCTTGCAGCTGTGGAAACGATGAAAAAATACTCTTGTCAACATTTTTCCTACGAGCTCTAAATATTGAGAGGTTTGTCAAATTATGTGATAAAACATGGCATTTTTGAGAAATTTTGAAGTTTTTCAATCCCTGCAAATTTTGCACTCGAAATTCTGCTGGCGTAACCCTTACATATTGTTTGTAATGTTATTCCGGAATGATTCCAAGCCAAAATCTAACCATTTTACAACCTGACTAGCTATTACTACATCTAAATATGACGTTTTTTCACAATTGTATGGGGGACAGCGCAACATAATCTCCCAGGTAAAATTTAAATCCTCTGCTAACCAGAATAGTAGATTTCCCACGAGTTTGAAAAGTCTTTGTTTGCGAACTAAGAGGTTTGCGGCCCGAGCCGAAGGCGAGGGATGTAACGAGGTTCGTAAAGGAGACTATTCGAACGAGTTCCGGAAAACTGCTTTTTCGCCCGAGGAAGTACCAGCCTCCCAAAACCACCCGAGGGCGGAAATAGTGTGAGGAAAAGGTGTGTGGCAAAGGTTTTTGTCGCACAGTGTGTGGAAAAAGTGTGCGGCAAAGCTTTTTGCCGCACAGTGTGCGGAAAAGGTTTTGCCACACACCGGAAAAAATTTTGCTACATACTGGAAATTAAAATTCATACCTATTTTTAACCTATTTTCCTCACACATTGCGTACAAGTTTTTTCGCAATAAGTGTGCGGAAAATGGGTGTTTTCCGCGCTGATGTTAGTGTGGAAAATCGATTTTTCCACATAGTGTGCGGCAGAGGTGTGCGGAAAATATTTTACATGACGTAGTTCATTCAGCCATTTTTAGAGAGTATCAAGAATTTCCGTACACACGTACAAACTTGTACGTCACCTATAACAAAACCGCTAACAATCATTTTCATAAAAGCTGTCTCAAGTTCTATTCCGATGCTTCTTTTTTCGGCATGTTCTAATGTGTTCTTTCATTTTTCTGTATGATGATTGAATCCTACAAATTCTTTGCAAGTCATTGTAGTGGCATAACTAGAATCCTACTGATTACAGTCTGAGGCCCAATTAAATACTTTATCTTGGGGGCGATGTCAATCCTTTCATAATAATCGATAATAGTACGACAATAATACGTCAAATAAAGATAAATATATGTTATCAAGTGTCATTACTGTTGCAGTGTGATTTATATAATTTTATTTTTTTGTTTATTAATAGTTAGACGAAGTTGACCTAAAGTGGGAAGCGGGTACGTTAACGTTTTGGGCACGGAAAATTTAGTATTTGTATGATGATAATACTTAATGTTTTGTTTCTTGATGGAGGATATCTCGAACTTTTAAATAAATGAGCTATATTCTGTCATTGTCTATTACTTTATGATTTATTATTAAAAATAAAAAAAACTTTAAAAACTCGCTTCTCCCTACGGGACCTTCTTATCTTAAGCAGATGATAATCAAAGTTTATCATTGGACCTTGTTAACTTTCACCTCTTTCAGTCATTATTCTAACAAATAATCAAGTAATTGCTAGAAAAATGTGTGTTGCTAATATTTCGGCTCATTAATAAATTATGTATTTTATTTGGTAAACGTAATTGTTGAGAAAAAGAGTAAGGACAATGAGATAGTTGGAAAAAATGCGAAATTTTTATTACTTAATTATCAAAAAGTACAATGAAATTTTTAAATAGCTTTTTATGTAAAAACATATTTGATAATAAATAATGCTCAAGCATTTTTGATTTACAATAATATACTAACAAATTCAGAGCAGCTAAAGCACTGTTAGCTGAGGTGCAACTTAGTTGCGTAAAACAAGTTAAATACTACTGCTTATAATAAAGATTGTATTAGACCGACGATTATACGTCCACTGCAGTCTTATGAAAATTTCTGCACTAATGAAATTACTCACACCGTGTAATTAAGTTGCAAACAATTGGGGGGAGTCCTAAAGCAAGTAGGCACTACACTGAAGGGAAATATGCTTGGTTTTATTATTTAAATAATAATTGTAATCTAATTTAACCAGCCATCAACAGCTTAAAGAACTTATTTACAAAAGTATAGCAGAAGAAACGTACTCGTAAAAATATCCGACGAAGAACCGTACTCGCATCTATATTCTGACGAAGAGCCGTTCACGTCGCTACTCTCCGACGAAGAAACGTACACGCGTCGTCTTTCCGATGAAGAACCGTACTCGCATCTATATTATGACGAAGAGCCGTTCACGTCGCTTTACTCTCCGACGAAGAAGCGTACACGCGTCTTCTTTCCAACGAAGAACCGTACTCGCATCTATATTCTGACGAAGAGCCGTACGCGCTCTTATTGTCTGACGAAGAATCTAACACACAGTTACAGTCCGACGAAGGACCGTACATGCACTTGCTGTGTGACCGAGAAACGTACACCCACATTATAAAATAATACTATAATATATTACTAACTTATATTATGCAGGCCTGTAAAGTAACCAGATCAAGCCCTTAGGTGAAATGTTGTTTTATAGCATCAACACTTAATTACTTAAGAAACTAAGTTGTTGCTTTGGCCAGACTCCGTTCTACTAGGCTGAGGCCTCCCTTTTTCAGTCTGGCTTCGGGGCTACTACCCCTCACAATTCTTTCCCTTTAGACTCAGATATGGTAAAATTATCTTCTTATCTACCAGCATAATTGTATAATTATGAAATAGTTTAATTGAGTTATATTACTAAGGGATTTGTTACTAACGAAATGCAACAAATCCTTTTTTTTTACTACATGAAGCAGAAACAAAGCTCATATTCTGTAAATTGGTTCGAGTGTTTAAGAATTTTTTTTTTTTTTTTAATTACTTGGTTATTTTTAACCTTTGTATTATTTGAAACAGATACTTTGAAGTGCTTTTTTGTGTATAGAAAATAGTAACATGGATAATGAAATCACTGACCTGATCACCCCGGTAAGTATAAATATAATAAGTGTAAGTAGTATTTATTAAGTTAAGTGGTAATACCACTTTGCACCCAGAGTAGACTTGTGGATAATGCATATAATAAAGAATTTTTAGTGCCAACAATTGTTGAAATGGGATTGTATCATGATCAGAATACATAGAAAAATAATTTTAGGGCATAATTGTGCTGGCATTGTTTGTTGATACACAAATAGTAAAAATTAACCATATTTTTTCTTCAAATTTCTCTTAAAACCTTTTTGGAAGGCATCGTATTAAAACAATAGCTATAGATAATTTGCTTGCTATTTAATTATCTACCGATCGATGCTGGTTACATTATCTGAAACCTATTTTCCGCAAAGTTATAGAGCAAAAAATGTGAAAATCGGCATTTCAAATTTTAATTTTGCAACATCATTAACTTTTAAATTTTCTATTGAAAATTCCTCTAAATTCAGAATTTGATACCTCACACGCAACGATTTTCATCTGGCATTAAAAATGACGTCATAAAACGATTATTAATTTAAAAATTCACTTAGCTGCCTTGCACCTCACAGTACGGCGAGATCAAATTTTCAAAATGGATTTTGTTAATAATATAAAAAATGTTAACATGAAAGTTAAAAAAAAATTTTGACCCAGATTTTTTATAACATTCAATTTTGCAACATAAACAAATTATTATTACTCTGATGATTCATAATTTACCGTATTACTACTATATTCACTTGATAGCGTAAATTTTTACACTAGTTAAAAAAAAAAAAACAATTGTGATAACGTCTTTTTAATAATAGTTATTAACAGTTGAGTGTTTATAACGATTGTTTTAATTTTTACTAATGTTTTAAGTAACAAATTGTTTTTTCTACTTCTGTAGAATATTCCTTGTTGATCTATATTAGTTAATAATTTTTTCATACATTAGCAATAATAATATAAGAATATTATAAATGAATATTTTGACGTTCTTCGAACGGTAGGTTGCACAAAAGTTAATAAACCTTTTAATTCTAGAAGATGTAAAGTGTTTTTGCGCTGTAGTCTTACGATGACGAGTTATATTAGAATGTAAAAATTGCTAAACCCACACAATTTATACCTGCCACCACCAGGCCCGATGGACAGAGAGTGAAACTCCATTACTATAAAAGTGACATAAATGGCCAAATTAGGACTCATATACTACCTGATAATCAACTTTGAAGTGAACACACCTTAAATATACAGTGTATATACAAGTCTTCTCTCATTCTTACAATGTGAACGAATTTCGCTCGGATTCCCCTGCTTGTTGAGTCCTAAAATTACCGCCATTTAAGTTAGTCTTGAAAAAACGTTTGACAGAGTGGTGGCAAGTATTTTTTTGTGGGAAGTCCACTCATACTAAAGTCAATGTTCGAGTAGTAGATGAGTCCCAATATTGCCACCAATGCCATATCTCTTCGGGAAGTTTCTATTCTCTATCCATTGGGATCAGTGGTGGCAGGTAAAAATTTTGTGGGTTTCGTCCATTTTTATGTACTGATGTAACTCGACATAACAAAACTACATTGCCACAACTCTTTTGATCTCGACGTGTTATACTGTTTTTCAACTTTTATGAGATGTGCGGTAGGTATTAATCTTTTACCTCAACTGTACCCCAGCTCTTGATCTGAAATGCATGCTACCTACTGTTTTTATAGACCGGTATATTCACGTCAAAGTATAATATTACTTTATTATTTATTTATGTATGAAAAAATTATTTACTTATATAAATCAACAAGAAATATCCTGTAGAAATAAAAAGAAACTTTTTTTAGTTAAACCATCAATTCAAATAGAAACAATCGTAATAAACACTAAACTATTAATAACCATTGTTAAAAAAAAACGTTATAGCAATTCATTTTCTTTCTTTTTTAGTTCGTGTAAAAATAGTATGTCAGAGTAATGTTAATTTCTTTTATGTTGCTAAATTAAACTTTTAAAAAATTGGGATAAACATTTTTCTTCTTTTTCATTAAAGTTCTTTGTACTTATCCTTAACAAAATCTACTTTGAAAATTTGATCTAACCATACTGTGAGGTGCAAGGCAGTTAAATAAATTTTTAAATTACCAATCGTTTTGTGACGTCATTTAAGATGCCAGACAAAAATCGTTGCACGTGGTTAAAGGTCCTTATATTATAAGGTATTAAACACCGAATACAGAGGAATTTTTAATAGAAAATTTAATAGTTAATAATGTTGCAAAATTATAATTTTAAATGGCGATTTTCGCAGTTTTTTGCTCTACAACTTTGTGAAAAAAAGGTTTCAGATAATCTAACTAACACCAAACAATACATAATTAAATCGCGAACAAATTGTTTTAGCTTTTTTGCAATACAATGCCCCCAAAAAAAGTTATAAGCTGAATTTGAAGAAAAAATCTGGCCGATTTTCACTATATGTGTGATAACAAAAAAAGCTGGCACGATTATGTCCTAAAATTATTTTTCCATGTATTTTTATTATAATACAAAGCATTTGAAACAATTTGCGTCGTAGTCACTGGCAACTTCTTATTGACCATTTTATTAAGCTTTTTTTTAAGATCCGCCGACAGTATGTACAAAGACCCGAAGGCTTGCGATTTGGCTGCGTAAACTGTTTTCTTCTTTTAAAATCAAAACTGATGCAACCCTATGAAAGCGAATATGGTAAGTACAATAGTTAAATTTATTATTTTGGCATTTATTAAATGATTTTTATTGCTGTACCACAGTTTCATTTATATTACAGCATTTGTCCAATATAGCGATATATTGTAATTTACATGAATACAACAAAGGTTAACAACGTACAGTAACAACTCACATATTAATTAAAAAATAACTAAAATTATTAAAAATAAACTTTTTAATTTACTAATTATCAAGGTACGTGGTTTACATGCTATTAAAATTCTATACATTTTAAAAAATTTCTACTTTACACATTAAAAGACAACATATATAATTATAACGCAGGACACCGTAAAATGGCACTTTCTAGAACGTTGCATCGCATGATATAATATTTCAATATAACTCAACATATGAGAGATACACAGACAGTAGAGTTAGGGGCACAGGCAAAGGCAATTTTTTCCCACTGCCGAAAAAAGAACGATAATATTTAAAAAATTGAATTGTTATTTCCAAAAATAAATGTGCCAATACTTGTTTCTGAACAATACTAAATATTTTAAATATTATGTCGACCTTAACTTTTTTAATTTAAAAGAATTTTTAATCTTGAAGAATTATAACACTTACAATAATATTCGTTTTATAATTTTCATAGTTTTAAAAAAATATATACTATAACGAAGTTAACAATATAATAATGCTTATAGTATATTCTCTTTAAGTACGATACCATCTCTGATTTTCAATTATATTTAGTAGAGAAAATAACATTTTGAACCCTTATGTAGCATATTAATTATTCATCACAATATTTAGTAAATATTACCCTGAGATCAACACTAGTCATAGATACTTTTTTAATATTCGAGTACTTTTTCGAAATCTGCTTTGGATTCTGGTGGAATGAATTTTTTTTTAACATTGTTGTCAAGTCGGTAACTTTTTTTGCTGAGATCGAGATTTTAGACTTGTAAGCCGTTTTTAAATAATAACTTCTTATATCCTCTATCGTTGTTTTATTTTGAAAAATTATTACTTTTTTGGGCGCTTCAAAATAATCATATTTCACCTGTACGGCTGTTGTTTCGGGAGTAATTACTATTTTCCTTAAATTCGAAATCTTGACGTTTTTCCAACTAAATTTATCAGATAACTCATCAAATAAGTAGATGTTGTTTTGTTTAACTTCTGTTACAATATACTTTGGGTCATTTACTTTACTCTCTTTTAAGTATATGATGTACCCACTCCTCTTGTGTAAAAATTGATTTATTTTTACAGTGTTTTTCAATTTGCGTATGGATTGAATCGTTTTCATTTTGGGTGCGGCCCACCTCCAAATATCTATGTATAATAATTAATTTATCAATTTAAAAGAAGTATATGCCATAACAGTTATTAATAGAAAACCAGATCTCACTTACTCGCTGTGTGCAAGTCATTATAGATGATAAAAAAAAGTAGCGAAGCCCGTTAGGGGGCGTACACCGTAGATTTATCAGACTTTTGTACACTACAAATTAAAGTAGGACAATAAGATTTTTCAACCAATTTAATTATTAAAAAAGTGCATGCTACAAGCATCTGCTTTAGAAAAAAAAAGTTGAAGGTGCTAGTTTATTACTCGACATTTTTATTTATTTAAGATGAAAGGACTAGAGTAAATTAGATTATTTCGTTTAAGGTGCTTTTTTAATGAACGCTATCATTTCTTAGAAATGAAAAGAGTCTTGTACACTAAGTTTTTAAGATAAAGATACTTGTTGAATAAATGACATTATAATTAATTTAAAACAAATATATTTCAGTTGACTGGGTTATTTGGTTAAAAGCGCTTGTATATTAAATGATATTATCATTGATAGTCGGGTAGAATAAGCTGATTCATGTCCTAAAAAAACGTGCAATTGCGAACGTCGATTTAAAAATTTTTTTTGTTAGATAATACGAACATAAGTAGCGTGTTAAGTTTAAACGCCAATCGGAGCACCGCACGATGGTTAAAAAAAATGGCAAAAATCGGCCATATCACTTTTTGGCGATTTACGGGAAAACTATGCATTTGACAAATTAAGTCTAGGGAAATATAAAATGTGCAATAAAAACACAAATTGAATGAGTTTTTGTGAGCTCCGATCAGTCCAGTAGTTTTTTAGTAAATTGCAAAAAAACCGCTTTTTTGGGCCATTTTTTTTAAATTCCATAACTTTCGTTCTATTAATTATGAAGACTTTCAACTTTAATAGAATATGTGTTTTATGAGCTTTAATATGCATACAAAATTTCAGCAAGATCGATATTATACTTTTTGAGAAACTTTGAAAAAACTGAAAAAAGGCCCTTCCGAAAAGGGTCCCTGAAAATGTTTTGGGCCAGCGTAGACCAATTTTTTGAACGTGCTTTTGTTCATCGAGGGTTGCTCTACAACATCCTGTAATGCCGTACCATTACACCTAGCGAAAGGGCGAAAAAAATTGATTTTAAAAAAGGGAGCTTCCGTGGCCCGATGGTGGGGGGCCGCCGAGCTGGAAATACGGCTATATGGCAAATTCTGCAAATTTTTTACTGAAAAATTATTTTTGCTTTCTTTGCATTTTAAAGCGAAAATGGCAATAATAATAATGGTATCGTTATATATTTACGTACAATTGTGCATATATGTCGTATGGGTACAAATAATAGCATTAATTAGACATTCCATGCGGTAGACAAGGTATAGATCTGATGATTTTTATTAAGCTGTGAAGCGGGCTTGAGTTAAATATATATACAACAAGAGTACAACTAGGGTACAGCTCGAAAGAGTCTCTAGTTGTGCAAGACTATAGCTTCCGAGTCTTTAGAGTACTGAACTCTGCTTTGAGGGAAATACCGTTCCATCTTAAATCTACTCCGAAATAACAAGATCCAGGTTGACCAGCACGTTAACGCAGCGATAGTCACACTTCCATCGATCACTGAAATTGCAAAGCAGCGTTTATCGCAGCTAAAACTTGGATGGGTGACCATTCAAGTCTCACCGTTCGCCTTCACTGTTGATTTTGTGAGTCGACTATAATTGTATTACTTATAATAAACAATGCATGAAGATCTTAAAAGTTCTTCAAGTTCGCATTAATCAGAAATTAGATGGCACTAAAATACTTGCACACAGCGAGCGAGGATTGATACCTTACGGACTTACAAAATATGTAAACAATTATTTTTTCTCAAATCAATTTAATCATATTTTCTTACCTGTGAGTTATACTGATATTGTGATCGTTGGCGGCCTTTACGTACATTGAAAATACGTTTTGATTCCGGTTTTGACCCCCACAGTTATCGCTAAAAAACGAAAATTCTTTCGTTCCAGAGCTTACTTTCAGTATTATAAATTCTAATACTTGTGAGCTAATTTAATTCGAACCACGTCCAGCAATGGTTTCATTCCACACAAAACAACGACCAATGCCGGTGCCAAGATCAAAAACAGTGAAATTAAAAACACTTAGCTCGGAATAGTAATACATCACTGAAGTTTCTGAGCAAGGTGTAGATAAGACCTTTTGAAGATCAAAATTAGCGCAACAAAATGTTGGATTACTTAAAGATCTTTGTTTTTCAGACTCCATTAACGTACGGGCCTCTGATTTATTGCGCAAATGGTGGTCGTATGTAGGCTGCTGCTTTATTTTTTCTTCATTTGTCATTAACTTAAAAGTTTCAAATTGAACACACCTGGAAAAATTATATCGGTTATAGTAGTGAAGAAATTTGGTGGGGTTAGATAACGTATCGGTCTATTTCTTTACACTAAGAAAATTGACGTAGTAATTTTTACAAATGTGCATCTCTCTAGGGTGGTCTATGGGTTTGAGAATGCTTGCAAAGCAACGCCCGAGGGACCGTTGGGACTACCCTGGTCAGATGCACATGAGCAGTGAACGCTATTTTTTCTACTTCGGGTACAGCAGCCTCCTTAAAACGCCCGAAGAAGGAAAAATAATTTTTATACATTGTCATTATTTTATGAGTAGTTTATCTGATAGTGTAAAACTTTGCTAATAACGCTGAAAGTAGCATTATCATTCATTGATGTATATTGCGAAAAAAAGGCTTTTGAAAAAAAACAGGGATGGAAAAAAGTTTGGTAATAATATGTTGCTCTAAATATTGTGAAAAAGAGATACTTTGATCACTGAGGTGGACGGAAAAGACATCGACGGAACGGATATTTCAAGTTTTGCAAAGCCCGTACAGATCGTACGGCACAATGTGAGTTTTTTTCTGCGTATTTGACTTTTTGTACCGTATGATTTAAGTTTTATCCGCGTACAATTCGAAAATTCGATCCTTTGGTAACGTTACATTTTCTAACACGGACTGATAACGGTGCGGCTGAGTGTTTACTATACAATAGTTTCAAAATTCTCTATTGTATGGTGCCATCAAACAACTCGGAGTTGTTGTCAAGGTCTAATGTGCGATATACTATACTTCTTGACTTAACTTTGGAGCCAAAGTGTATGTACACTTCTCGATCTCTTAATGAAGGAAATGGTTGAAATATTGATGGCGATAGATTGAAAATCCGCCAAATTTATTGATTTGTATCCACAGTGGGGAGTATAAAAGTTTGATGTTCGCACAGCAAGCGTCAAAAAGTGAAAAAACAGAAAAGCGACACTGGACGGAAAAGACAAATTTACTTTTTTTTTTAAATTGGATCCCCAAAACGACTTTCAATGATATTTTTGTTATTAGAACAGAAAAAGTACAATTTTTTGCATACATATTGACTTTTACATTTATGTATTCACCTTATTACGTGCATACAAATCGGGGACATCATCTGAGTTAGTTACGGAGAAATCACCCATACGCTGCGGCTCTGGTGAAAATAAAAATTTCTTCTTATAATTTGGTGAAAAAGGGAACAGAAGTTGAATCGAAATATATATATATATTTTTTTATATATTACTAAGTAATTTGTACAATAAAAAAAATGTTTCTTTTCATTTAATACAAGAAAAAGATGTGAGCCTTGTATAACTATTTGTAGTCTTAGTCTCTTCTTTCCTCGTTGTATAATTAATTATCTACAAAAAATCTGATGGAATGAATATTGTAATTAGTGTTAATATATATAAAGTGTAACATATACTTATTTCTTCTTCTTCTTTTTGTGTTTGCCCTTGCACATGTTTGATATACACATCATTTTATTGACTATTAGATAAAGGTACAAAAAAAAGATCGTCGTTTTTTAAGCTTAACAATTTTTTAATCCGAGGTACATGCAGCATTTGCATCACGAGTATACTTGCATAGAACGCACTAAATATCGTGAACAATTGAGCCCCTTTAACAATGCGTATTTTTGAACGCGGTAAAACGTTTGTATCATCGGAATAAGCGGAGAAAAAGAGCAATCAACATTATTATATATATCCCCCATGCCATTAGTAACAGACTTTTAATGAAAAAAGAAAAAATTTTAGGTAAATTTATAGCAGAATATTAAACAGTTGGAATGGACGCAATGTACGCGTGTGACGAAAGAGGGTAGGTGGAAAATCGGCCTCTGGAGCTGCTGCAACTGGGCCGAGACTAGCTGTTTCAGTTGGGCATCGTCGAAGAAGCCTTGCTCCTAGGGACTGTATTGTTGCTGTTGTACGTTATTCAGGGTAACAACCAACCTGCTTTAGTTTTTAGAGTCAACGTAATCAGAAACGAAAAAATAATACCTTTTTTAAATTTAATAATTGTTCCTGTTACAGCGACTACATTTTACTAGCTAGCTATACATAAAAAATTTTTCTTTATAATTTCAACCTTATCTTTAAAAACCGTTATGGTGGAGGGTAAATAATTTTTAGAGTTATGAATAAAAAACTAAAAGTACGAAGTGCACTACCTAGTGTTGTTGATGGCGCTTGCTTGAAAATAAACGGTGTTGTTGAAGAAAAAAAAAAAAAAAAAAAAAAAATCAAGTCCAAACCTTTTTTTGTTGTCAATAGCATTGGTGTAAAGGGTATTATTGGTGAATAATGGAAAGTCCAGAGCGCATAATTTATTTTTGTGTTGATGGCCCTTGGGTGATAATCAATCATATAATTTACGAAATAATGAGAAGTCCGGAGCGCACTACTTATATTTGTAGCTAGCGTTAGTTTTTTTTTATTAATAAATGGTATTATGTGAATTCCAATCCAGAAGTCAAATTCAAACGAGAAATAAATTTAAGTAATGACTTATAACGTAGCTTCTACTTACCTTAAGCTATAAGTATACATGTAGCAGTTGTTAATTTGTGCATTTTAAAGAAGTACTAAATTTCACTAGATTCTATGTCGATATCTTGCCAGCCAATTACTGTGATGGTAATCAATCGTGCACGTAGGATAAAACAGTGCGCTACTGCATCACTGTATTAGCTATTGCATTTTTATGATATTATTATTATTAAATTAGAACAAAACTCATTATTAAGCGTCCATATAACAATATTATATTACAATCTTCCCAGAGTAAGCCTTTTTCAATGCTAAAATAAGATTCATATTGACTATAATGAGTTTTAGTAATAAGTGCTTTAAACTATTATTTTTCATGAATAAAAGGTAAAAAATTATGTTGACATTATAAATCAGTTTCTATTAACTAATAATTAATTATTAATGCATTAGATCGTAAGTGTCTGAGAAATATTTTTAGGCGTTTTTCATCATATTTGAATTTCCCGCAAGTTCGGCAGTCACTTTTGAGAGCGCTGCAGAGCACTGCGCAGCAGATGAGCAGACACCTGATGCGTGTACATGAACACTCACACATTGAAGACCCGTACGGCGTTATCAAATCTTCACTCATCGCTGGTTTCCCTTTGCCCCGCAAATGTTTCCTCCCTCTATCTCTACCGAACGTCCTTAATAAGAAGATTTTTGTTCTGAAAAGTGTCAGGAATGTATGTAAAATTTCTTACTGAAAACGTTTCACAGTACATGTCAACACACTACGGTATTCCATTTAGTAAGTCTCAGGCCAAGCCGAGACGGGGGGCCGCTAGTAAAACAATAAAAGAGCTACAAAGCATTTTTACAATGCGTTAGTTTCAGTTTTTTCGATTCGTTCAAATCTTCGTAAGTAACCTTAAGAACATTTTTGTTATAATCTTACAACGTAATAAATTCAGATCATAGCTTTTTCGAACCAGTTCAAACGTACGGTGAACTTTTTAAACCAACAATCACTATGGCTCTGTTCGGAAATGATGCGTTGGTTAAGTTTTTGGTTAGTACCTACCCCCACCCTGGCTTAACTAACTGACCGTGCGTTCGCACATGTAAACAATAGTTAATCAGCTGGTCACGTTTTGGCGCACTTTAAGCGCTTTTAAGGTTAAAGAGAGGACTTGAAAGCGCTTAAAGTGCGCCAAAATTTGATCAGCTGATTAACTATTGTTTACATGTGCGAACGCACGGTCGGTTAGTTAAGCCAGGGTGGGGGTAGGTACCAACTTAATACTTAACCAACGTATCATTTCCGAACAGAGCCAATGTCTTGTACACTGGCCGGACATTGATTCGTTACGCGCAAAATTTAAAAAGTTTTTAGAAAATTTTGAGCACCACTGTCCCGTAAATACTATAAGTGTTACCTACTATAGGTAATGGTAATGCTCCACTTAAGTTTGTACGGTAACGCAATTATCCATGGTACAGAAGAAAACGCCTTACCTACTTCATGTGGTAATTCGTCTTGATTCGAAATTTATGTATATACTGCATGGTGACTTTTGTTTTTGTTGGCATTGCTTTGGAGTTTTGGAATAGATTAACAAATGTCGTGAATTATGGGATTGCTCTAGCTAATAACAGAGTATACCTAATTGAACGTTTGAGTGGGAGCAGATAATGATCAACCCACTGAACTTTGAAACACTCTCAGATAAGTAAAAATTTTACATAATTTAATAAGTACAGATTGTAATAATTTAAAGGACAATTTTTTTGTGTACACTGTTTTATTTCAGGATTAGTCATACAAGGTAAACGACAAGTGTTGAAATTGTACTTGAATAAAAAAAGGATACATCGCACATTAAGACAAAATTAAACAATCAAATAATTCGAGAGAGACAACTGGAAGCTTCGCACACATTTAGTTAATAAAAAATACTGCATTTCCATTCAATAATGACAGATTATACCAGCAGCACTGCATTGGAGCACCAAAAGACATTCCCGTAGCAAAGATCTCCAGCACCCAGAAATAAAGGTAAGTAAGTGTCTCCCTTGATGAAATTGTTACACCACTGATTGACCCGAAGAGCCCTAATGCCAGGATCAGTGTGAAAAAACTCTCAACTAAAGTTTTCACTGTTCTTTTGCTAACCAGTACTTGCCAAAAACATAACATGTAGTCACATGAAAACTGCGAAGCGAATACTGAAAACTTGAACTCAGTGGCTCGACCAGCGAAGTGTTGGTTTTCTTGACGAAGTCCCACATCTGTGTCCCCCTGGATCTTGAAGATTACAAAAAGCTGAGGAGGGATGCACCGTTGGCTGGATGCAGTACTGCTCGGTAAATATACCATGTGTTCATTGTGGGGAAGTTTCATCGGTTTGAAAATAATAATACTGTAGCTTTCTTGAGAATGTGCTCCAAGCTCATCGCCTGATCTGAAAGATCTACTAAGAAATATCTCACCTTGCAGCTAATGCTGTACTAATTGATAGTATTTGTGGAGAATTAAATGCAATATTTATACTCACTGTATTAATATTTGGTGTAGCTTCCTTGTGCTTGGATAACATCAGCTAATCTCCTTGGCATAGAGCTGCTAAGATTTCTGAAGTAATCTTGTTGAGTACTAAGAGCTAGCCAAGAATTAGTAATTCTGTCAATAAGCTGGGCTTCGTTTACAGCTTGTTCTGGCTGCCAATCCCTGACCATGTGTGCCCAAACGTTTTCGATGATATTTAAGTCAGGTGACCTTGGTGGATGGGGCAGTCGAACAAGCATTGGATGGTTGTCATACCGTTGCCTGACAAGTGCTGAGGTGTGGATAGGGCTGCTATTTTCCACTATATAAATGACTTGATTTGGGTACCTGGCTACGACTGATGGCAGAAAGTACGTATTCAGTATGTGCACATATTGCTCAGCGTTCATGCGTCGAACTACCTCTACCAGATCTCCAGCTCCATCGCCAGATACCCAGCCCCAAAAAGCTTTCGTTCGTCGACCACTGGTAGTGTTTGGCTTGACGTATTGTTCAAGATATCGTGCGTTGTTTGGCCTCCATATGCCCAGCCTGCCTGAAATATAACACTTTCTGTTACTTTTTATACTGCTTAATGCAGAGAGCACTTAATGGAATTAAGGAGAAATGAAAGAATCCAAAAATGTTTAAAATACAATTAATTCGAATGTACCATCTTTAAACGTAGAGAAAACTTTCTCGTCTACAAAAACTGTTTGTCTCCGTAACTCTGTTGGTCTGTTTTCAAATTGTTGCGCATACAGTAATCTTGAAAGTCGAGAACGTTCAGTCAAAGCACTTTTGATTGCTGAGTGACGGAAAAATATGCCTGCTCTCTTTTTTTACGAAATTCTGAGTGTCTTTTCATTGATGTCTAATTCTAAATCAAGCACAACTTGTGTAATGGGACGAAAAGAATTTTCTGCTATGAAGGCAATTATCTGCTGCAAGTAATTGTCCGGAATCTTCGGTAAACGACGATTATATTTTCTCCTGTCTACTGCCCTTTCACCACCAGCAAGTTCTACCAGAAAACGCCTTCTCCATTTCCTCACACATTCTGCAGAGCAATCAAAATACAGCGTAATCGCACGATCAGTCTGACCAGAGTGAATGAGAGCTCGCATTTGATTGAGATTGTCATTTGTCGGATGAAACGGCATTACATGTGATGTTGTATGGTCCAAGCTTATGTGTTAATTAAAAAAACAAATTTATTTTTGATACCACTTGTAGACAGAAAATAGAGTATGTCCTACAGCCACGTGAATTTTGAAAAACAATACTCCTCTTTCCTCATGAGCAAGACAAAATCTTAGATGCATACCCATTGGTCAGTTCGTTTTTTACTGTCGGCTGTTTATGCATATGTATAAACATATATAGAAATACTTGCAAACGGTTTCTTCGAAATTTTACGATCCTAAAAATTAAAAAATAGTTTTATTTTACAGATTAAAAAAATATTAAGCAAAAATTATAATGACAACTAAATATGAGTATTAATTTTACTATTAATTAGTATTTTTTATTATTAGTTTTTGTATTTGAATCTTCTATGATGAAAAAAATAAGTTTGTTCCCAGACACTTACTATAGTAATCGATTTGAAGCAGATAAGGGATTAGACACACGCCCTTAATGCATCATTTTCCTGTGAACAAAGAAAAATACTGACCTCCTACTTTCAATTCTTGTCAGCACGCGTCAACGTTAAAAAAGGAGAGTCTTGTTTGAAGAAATCGAAAAACATTATGAGTAAACTACTCACTCCATTGATATTATTTCATGACATAGCAATAACCCAATAATTTTTTAATAGCTGCAGGATGAATCCGAAGAAGATGGAGGTAGCAAATCAAGTCGCCCAACGTCCACTTCTTTATAACCCTATGGATGGTTATTGTAAGTGTAACGTCACAAAAGATGAAACATGGGCAGAAATTGAGTTAGCAGTTAATCGATTTTTGCCAGACGATGATCAGTGTAAGATTTGCATTTTCGTTACTTTGTTAATTTTAATTAAGTAAACAATTTTTTTATAAGTAACATTTTTATTTTATAGTATGACAAGGAGAAGCAAAGGTCATATACTATCGGCTACGTAAACAGTACCATACCATACAAAGAAAAATTCATAATGGGACCTGGTTCAGAGATTGATTGTCACCAAAGAATAACGATATTTTAAAGCACTTAAGCTTTCTCCATCATTTTGTTCATCATCGGTATGGATGGAGTAATTCCCCATAGGGTGTGGTAATTAAGGTTGATGTTTAACATGGAAAAGCTACAGTATTATTATTTTCAAACCGATGAAACTTCCCCACAATGAACACATGGTATATTTACCGAGCAGTACTGCATCCAGCCAACGGTGCATCCCTCCTCAGCTTTTTGTAATCTTCAAGATCCAGGGGGACACAGATGTGGGACTTCGTCAAGAAAACCAACACTTCGCTGGTTGAGCCACTGAGTTCAAGTTTTCAGTATTCGCTTCGCAGTTTTCATGTGACTACATGTTATGTTTTTGGCAAGTACTGGTTAGCAAAAGAACAGTGAAAACTTTAGTTGAGAGTTTTTTCACACTGATCCTGGCATTAGGGCTCTTCGGGTCAATCAGTGGTGTAACAATTTCATCAAGGGAGACACTTACTTACCTTTATTTCTGGGTGCTGGAGATCTTTGCTACGGGAATGTCTTTTGGTGCTCCAATGCAGTGCTGCTGGTATAATCTGTCATTATTGAATGGAAATGCAGTATTTTTTATTAACTAAATGTGTGCGAAGCTTCCAGTTGTCTCTCTCAAATTATTTGATTGTTTAATTTTGTCTTAATGTGCGATGTATCCTTTTTTTATTCAAGTACAATTTCAACACTTGTCGTTTACCTTGTATGACTGATCCTGAAATAAAACATTGTACACAAAGAAATTCTCCTTTAAATTATTACAATCTGTACTTATTAAATTATGTAAAATTTTTACTTATCTGAGAGTGTTTCAAAGTTCAGTGGGTTAATCATTATCCGCTCCCACTCAAACGTTTGATTAGGTATACTCTGTTATTAGCTAGAGCAATCCCATAATTCACGACATTTGTTAATCCATTCCAAAACTCCAAAGCAATGCCAACAAAAACAAAAGTCACCATGCAGTATATACATAAATTTCGAATCAAGACGAATTACCACATGAAGTAGGTAAGGCGTTTTCTTCTGTACCATGGATAATTGCATCACCGTACGAACTTAAGTGGAGCATTACCATTACCTATAGTAGGTAATACTTACAGTATTTACGGGACAGTGGTGCTCAAAATTTTCTAAAAACTTTTTAAATTTCGCGCGTAACGAATCAATGTCCGGCCAGTGTACTTAGGGTGCCTGATCATGGAAGACCTGCTGTTTGGCAACTGCCAGTCAAAGCTCTCTGGTCTCATGAGAGTGAGAGAGAGAGGTTCATCACGTGACCACATTTAACCTCTCTCTCACTCTCATGAGACCAGAGAGCTTTGACTGGCAGTTGCCAAACAGCAGGTCTTCTATGTACAGGTACCCTTATTCGGAAAACTTGATATGTAATCATTTTGACATATTGTAATTACTACAAAACTTATTGTAGTTATGTGACTCTAATGCTTGTCGGTAAATTAGAAATAAATACGACCAATAGTATACATGCGAATGTTGATACATCTAAATTATTGTATCAAGAGGTGCATATGCATAGATGGCGGCACTTTCAATACGAGCACTCTATATCCTCTATATCCTCTAATCTCTAAGAATAGTTATGTGAGTTAAATTAAATTTTTTTTATTTTCCAGTAGATGCACCGTCTGTGCTGTTTTATCTTGTATAACAAATATACTATACACATATCTGCATAATAATTATTATTCTCGAGCAAGGAGTATAAAAAAACGTATTTGAAAACTGTACATTGATTAATATTAATTCAAATTCTTTTTATTTACAATTAACTTTGATTAATCTCTTTAACAATCTTTTGTTTACAACAATCTTGTACTTATCTCTTTAACTGTTACTAGGTTCAGTCCTTTTTATCATTCTAAGTGGCACCAAATAGTCGCATCATTTGAAACATCATAACATCTGATGCTTTGGTAAAATGCATGTATTTCGAGATAACTGAAACAAACTTGAATAAAAAATAGTACAAAACTTTACAATTACATGACTTACAAAACGTTTAGTTTAAATACGACAGTTTAAATTGCGCCATCTTCTTAAACGTGAAAAAAGGTTAATTCCTTGTGTAAACATGAGATGAAAAGCAACTATTAGTAACAACTTGTATTAATGAAATTAAAGGGTATGTATTTATTTAGCTACAGTATCACACTCTTACAGAAAAATTTTTATGTATACTGTGTAAAAATAGTTTCATTTTACACATATTTTATCACCCATTACTTTTGTACTATAATCTACATCACCACGGATTAGGAAACTGATTTTACGTGGTACATTTCACTTTTATCTTTTATATTACGCAATTATTACGCAATATCACATTTTTTTTTTTTCACAAGTCTACTATCAACTTCATGATCAATTTCAGGACAGTTGTTTGCTTCTTCGTCATCATACTACCATCAATAATACCTATATTATCTGGTAATAAAGATCGTAGCGTCTTCACTCAGAGCATCATGTCGACTTGCACTCAGGCTTCCTTCTTCGTGGACGTTGATCTTGTCAGATGGTGCTAAATAATATAAATGTATGTATTTATTATCGAATGGTTCTATTAAGAAACATAATCCATATCACCATGTTTTCGAGAAATTACACATATAGCTTACGAGAGATAGGTCTATTTTCATGCGGCATCAACGCTGTACACTCATGATTGCCACGTGACTGCTGAATTTCTTCACTGCCTTCATCGTCACTTTCTCCACATGATGGAATATTGTCTACAAGATCTTGTACATCATCAAGTGAAACAATGTTTTCTTCTTCAGGATTTATATTGCTCATCTGGGTTAGAAGCTGTCTTAAATCTTTATCAAATTCAGGATCTATAGATATATTTAAGTCAATTAAAATAATCCTTTTTTCTAAATTGGTAAATACTGTAGTTATCGTATAAAGTTGATACTAAACAATATTTATAATTTATTTTTAAAACTTCCTTAGAAAATATTGTATTGTTTTTATATGTGACTTTTTTGTTTCGTTTATTACTCCGTTATCAGTTACCCATGTAATATTTATACATACCAGTATAAGCTTTATCATCTAATTTACCTTCACGATACCCCGAATTGTGGATGTTCGATACAAATGTATTAGCATTAGATAATCGTTCAGTTACTAGTCGATCTTCTGCTGCTACAAAATTTGTTTCAGAGCAGTTTGCCCACGTGAATAGGGCCTCAACACGTGCCTTCTTCAGATTCCAACTCGTAGGTGTTGGAACCCAATGCCCTCACGACGGTAAAGGGGCTGACATACTTTGGGGCCAATTTCGCTGCCACACCCTGCGTTGCCGAGGATAAGACCTGATTTTCGTGCCATACCTGGTCGCCGGGCGTAAAACACGTCACGATGTCTGTCATTGTAATGCCGGGTGGTATAAGCCTGTGCCTTATCGTTTCACTGGGATGCTTCCGCGAGCAGCATCGGCTCCATGCGTTGTTTCTAGCTCTCTGATGTCTGATCCTCTAGGCGTTGCTGGGCCGTCGAATCGACCTGTCAGCGAATCGTACCTGAGGCGTATAGTTTCCTACCGCTGTTTAGCATCGTGGGGGGAAGACCTGAAGAAGCATGCCTCTCCATGTTATAAGCGAACACATGTTCGGACAGCTTCTCGTCCCATGACCTATGATTGGCTTCGGCGAAAGCTCGAATCATGATCTTGATCGTACGGTTCAGGTGTTCAACTGGGTTGACCTGTGGGTAATACGGGGGCGTAAGCATGTGTCGTATACCTAGGCTCTCCAAGAACTCATCGACGTCTTTATTTCGGAACTTAGAGCCGTTATCTGTCAGCAGAGATTCCATGGTACCATGGCAGCAGATGGTGCGCTCTTTCAGCGGGCTCATCGACCGTGCGTCGTCTTCGGTAGGAGGCCCATCATGTCAGCTGCCACTAACTGCCATGGAGCGGTGATGACTCTATACCCCATGAGCCCCGGGGGTAGTCTCTGGTCTACCTTGGTTTGTTCGCAAACCAAGCAGCTCCGCACGTAACGGGAAACATCCTGATAGTATCCCGGCCAGTAGTACAACCAGGAGACACGCGCAAATGTTTTGTCATGGCCAAGGTGGCTGGCAGATGGCGTGTCATGACACTCCTGGAGCACTTAATAGTGCTGGCTTTTAGGTACTACCAGCTTCCTGGCTTTAGTGTCACAAAGAGTCTCGTCAACTGTGGCGTCGGGGCGATACGCGTATAGATACCCCCCGACGATTTTCCATCGCGGTTGTCCCGGTAGGTCATCCCGTACTTTTTGTACAATCTCTTGGTACCAAGAATCTTCTACAGGGGGTTCCCACACTAGCGCCGCATCAGTGCTACTCTCGTCTGCCTCGTGCATTTGCGACAGGGCGTCGGGCAAGCAGTTTTGAGTCCCTTTTCGGTGCTCTACCTCGAAGCCATGGCTTTGAAACTCTATGGCCCACCTTGACAGTCGTCTAGTCGGGTTGTTTATATTTACCAACCATCGGAGACTGCTGTGATTGGTCACGACTTTGAAGCGTGCTCCTTCGATATACGGGCGGAACTTTCACGTCGCCCATAAGACCACGAGGCATTCTCGCTCTGTCACGCTGTAATTGCGTTCAGCCGTTATCATTGAACGGATCGCAAACTCCAGCACTTTTTCTTGTCCGTTGACTATCTGCGACAGCATGGCGTCGAATCCGGAGTTACTGGCGTCCGTTTGCACCACGTGCTGACTCTTGAGGTCAGGTCATTGTAGCACAACTGAGGACGTCAGCAAAGCCTTTGTCTGTTCGAAGAATCGTTGCTGCTCGTCTTTTAAGTCGAACGGCTGATCCTTACGCAACAGCTTGTTTATAGGCTCTACTACCGTCGAGTAGTTTGGCAGGAACTTTCGGTATCATAAAACCATGCCTAGGAACTACCTAAACTGTTTCAGGTTTTTTGGAGCTGGATATGCCGCAATTGGCTGTAACTTGGCTGGATCTTGTCATAAACCATCTGGGTTTACGAGGTCACCGAGGTATCTCACCTCTGATTGGCAGAACTTGCTTTTCTTTTGATTGAGAGTGAGTCCTGCATCGCGAACGTGTTTCAGTACGTGCGCTAGCCATTTGAGATGCTCCTCGAACGTCTCCGTGACAATTATTATGTCATCGAGGTAGGCATAGGCATAGGGCTTGAGCTTTGGCGCAATGACGCGGTCAATTAGCCGCTAAAACGTTGCTGGCGCATTACTCAGGCCAAATGGCAACCGTCAGAACTGAAAGAGTCCCTTGCCTGGCACTGTGAATGGTGTTACTGGCTTAGCCATCTCGGCTAGCAGTATCTAGTGGTACGCGCTGCTGAAATCAAGGGTCGAAATGAAACGCGCTTTTCTCAGCTTGCGCAGGATGGTATCCATATGTGGTGATGGATACGCATCGGGTGCTGTCACAGCATTTAGCTTCCGGTAGTCAACGCAAGACCGAAACTTTCCACTTGCCTAAGCGCTATTGGATGGCTCGATCATGCCACTTTCTAGCATCTCACTCACTTGGGCATGTATGACCTCGTAGATCTTATCCGATCAGCAGATATCACTTCTGCTTGATTGGCCATGAGGTCGTGATATCGATCTCGTGCTCGACCCTTGTAGTGCATCCTAAGGGAGCTTTACGCTTCACATAGTGGTCCAGAAGGTTCTGCAACTCCTCTTGTCGCTTGGACGAGATTTCATCCAGCCGAATGTCCGCGAGTTGGACCTCGCCTGTTGCTGGCAGTCCTGCTACCTCTAGGGGAATCTTGGTCCCTTGTCCTTTTAGCACCAGGTCTCTATTAACAGGAGCGTGGACGGTCCCGAGAGCGTTAATAAAGTTAGCGCTGACGTAACAATCAGCGTGTAACTGGGGCAGTACAATGACGTCCACGTTCCGTTTAACTTTTCTTAGTTTAAAAGATAGAGTGACAAGGACTAAAGTGCGTGACCGTCGTCCGTCGGCCATCGCCGCACTTCCCAGCGTGGGGCGTAACTGACGACCGCAGTAGTTCGCTATCTGGATCCCGACTGCTCGCATGACAGTGTGGGTAGCACTGGGATCGTATAGTTGCTTGCAGCTTATACTGAGCTACTTCAAGCTGTAGCCATCACCAGCGCGTGTCCTCCAATGCTACCGTGGCCTGTGAGGATTTGGAAGAGGAAGGCGGGGTAGTACCCTTGCTTACGTCTACCTCCTCTCGTTTTCCTGCCTTTTATAAGAGCAATCCCGCGCATTATGGCCTAAGTCGTTGCACTTATAGCAGCGTGGCTGTGACTCCTACGAAGGGGACTTGTCTTTCGGGGTACCGGGATCTCTTGTGCCCGACCCTTCGTTCGGGTTCTGCCTCGGTGAGCGTGAACCTGAACCTTAGTGTCCTTTTTCCTTGGACGAAGGAGGTGAGGGTGATCGTCACCTCTGTTTACGGGGACCGTTTGAGGAGTAGGAGCTCTGCTTTGGCTCATTGGCACATTTATCCAGGCTCGTTCGATGCATCTCGAAGTAAAGAAGATCAAGCAGCAACTTTACCATGTCCTTGTCAATAGCAGGTTTTCTGACCTTTTTCTTGGTCAACTCATTGACTATTTCTGCCGAGTACTCGTCCATCACATCGAGCCCAGCTATCTTAAGATTAGCCAATTTCTTTGGCAACTCCTTGATCGCCTTTAGAAGGAAAGCTTGTTCGCTGCAAATGGACGCTATCTCTTGTGAGCTAGCGCTCAAAGGTTAGACTTCGCTTATAACTGCAACCCTTGGCTGTTTTTGGCCTCCATAGCATTAGCCTTGGGCTAATACACCGGTTCTGGCAGGTAAAAGTGTTCGGGTGGGGGTGGCTTACGGAACGCACCCCTGAGCTCCAAGAGGCGTTCAGATTCAATCCTGTAACTCGGGACGCATATTCCTGTGGAACAGGTCCAACTGACGTTTGATCAGCCATGGAGGTTGAATTCGCCGCACGATATTCTTCAGCTATGTTGAAAAATTTTGTAGCGTACTGGGTGCGCATTTGCACGTCTGAGGTTAGACGGCGTTGCACCTCCTCGCCTGAGTCATATCACTTCTGACCTGTGGCTAAGAAATTAGCCCAGCTGATTCACTTGTAGCATTCGTTACGGAACAACGTTGCTGCGATGCCGCTCATAAGTTCCAGCAGAGCTTGGAAAAGCTTAATTTCGTCAAACCCGAGGCCGTGCGGCACTCGATAATGCGCATGAGGAAAGTGTCGAAATTGTCGTGACTTTCTCCCGTGAACTTTACGATCGATCGCCGGATAATTTATCCTAAGTCCCGAAATCCGGAGTTGACGTACGACCTGCGTGTCTTTCTATCGGAGGTGGAAGACTCCCCCCCGACCAGGCTGGACGTGTGGGCTCAACTGGTGCAGCCGAATACGGGGGCAGGTTGAAGTACGTCGGTTGCGTTGACGAGCTCACCGCGTACGTATGTGGCCACGTCGTAAACGCTTGTGTCTGCGTTGTACGTGCAGGTGGCACCGTTGAATACCCACTTATCTGCAGATAGCTCAACGATGCCGTAAATACGCTTGTTACCGCGCATACCGGGCATATCGCTTGCACCCAGCTGAATGGTGTAGGTGGCCATAAGGGTCCCATCGTCGTGTGTGGCGGTGGTGCTAAAATGTGTCCCGACGCCGACGCTATGTCTACGTTATATCGGCCGTTCCCAAACAGCGTAGCTTGCGATCCTGCGAGATTCGCAAACGCCTGCTCGCCGAATATTGTTTCGCGCCTTCTCGCCGGCACGTTGTCGCTTTGGCCCCCTTGCGCGTCTTGAAATGGCAATTTCCTCATTTGTAAGTGACTCTTATTAACTGTACAAGCTGAGCTTACTGGAGTTAAGTTCGCGATGCTTTCATTAGCTTTTAATAGCCTATCACGCATCCATCTGTTCTCGTCTTCAAGAGTCTGCGACGATCGAGCCCTTCTATGCTCGTCCGAGTTCCCGAATGGCGAAGACGTGTTAATGAGAAGCTTGTCTTCGTTCGTAGTGGCTGCTTGGAGATCCGGGGCTCCAGCCTGCGAGATTGTCATCGCCGACATTGTCGTGGATCTTAGGAGTTTGTGCACCGTCTCGCTATCCCGCACTATTTGTAGCGGATGTCCGACGTCATTTCCATTGGCGTTTGCTTTTGCAAACTCCTCGCAGGCTTTTGCTATCATGAAGTAACGAGTCCCTATACGTCGTCCTATGGCTGTGTTGACGTCCTCTGCTGGCTCGAAGTCCTCTGGGATATATCTTCCCACGAGCCACTAATAAAGGTGATGAGCCCTGACTGCTTTACTGCCAGTCGTTAACAGCTCGAGATTTTCTAAAAAAATCGATGCCTAGGTCCTCTTTTATTACTGACCTGCAAAATACAGTCAGTTTGTCTTCTTCAGAGCTAGCCAGTATTGTCATGGTCCTTTGAGGTGCTAAAATTTGCGCTACACAAGCTATTGGCAGTTAGTGTACTGTGCTGCAGCGCAGAGATTAGCTTGGGGAAGAGAGCTGATGGGTAGAGGAAGTTTGTGCCAAGGCGTTAGCTGGACACAACTTTTCCGCCTATATTTGAACCTTGAGACTTTCAATTAAATTTATAATTTAATGTATAGCATATTTAAAAGCTATTCGCTGTAGGGATATCAGTTCCATTAACTCTCTCTTTTTGTATGTGTGTACGTGTGTGGTACAATGTTACATACAGTTATGTATATTGTGTAGTGTACCTTGCACAAGTACACTACTACCTATGTGCTCGTCGCACAACGAGCTGTGAGGAGCCGACAGCCGCGTATATATGTGTACCGGTGTATACTATGCCGTATGCGCTGTAGATCAGCTTACGCTGCCTGTGAAAATCCATAGGCTAAGCTTGTTGGCTGTCAAAAATAATATTTTGTCTCGAAATATCATTTTCTTCTTCGCTCGCATTCGTACACAAAAATTTTGAGTGCTGGCTACTCGAGTCTGCCGGTGTTTCTTATACGCGTTCTACGCGTTATACACGCAATCTATTTTGTTTTGCTGTAGCTACTGCTATATACAATAATTTAAGTAACGGAATTTTTATCTCCGAGTCACGTTCGATAAATCGGCTATACCACCCGACCATCCTTAAAAATCGGCGTAATTGCTTAACATCCCTAGGGGCGGAATATTTCAATACCGGTGCAATCTTCTCGGGATCGGGGCGCAACCCATCCTCATCTAATATAAAACCCAGGTAGGTAAGTTGCGACAAGCAGAACTCGCACTTTTCAAATTTGATCTCTAACCCAGCTCCCGTTACCCGACGCATGACTATTTCCAAATAGCGCAAGTGTTCGTCAAAATCGTCCGTCGCTACGATGATATCGTCTAGATACCCGAAAACGTTGGGTTGCAAATCCGGCCCGAATAAGGCGTCGATGAGCCGCTGAAACGTCATCGGCGCCTTAGTCAAGCCGAACGGCATCCGTCGAAAATGCCACAGCCCTGAACCCGGCATCGAAAACGCGGTATACTTCCTACTCGAGGCTTCCATGGGCATCTGAAAGTAGGCCTGTTTCAGTTCGATTTTGGATAGATACCGCGCAATTTGGAGTCGGTCCAGAATCGAATCCATACTCGGCAAGGGGTACGCATCGCGAGTCGTCACCTTATTTAAGTCGTGAAAGTCGATGCAAAACCGGTAAGTCCCATCCGGTTTCTTTATCATCACTGGCACGCTACTGTAATCGCTCGACGATTTTCCGATTATCCCCTCGTTAAACATCCATTCTACTTCCTCCGTCGCTATCTCCTGCATCCGCGGCGACATACGCCTTAACCGGTGTTGGATCGGTGTACGATCGGTAACACGAATAACATGCTCGCTTAACTTAGTCACCCCCAGCGCTTTGGTGGCCGATGATAAGACTTGTTTTATTAATCGATTCACTCGGTCACGTTGATCGTTACTGACTTCCACGATACCGGCGCACTCAAAGTAGATCACTCTCTCGGGTTCGTCGCTTCCCCCTACAAACGAAGCCCATGGCCCTTCGCTCGCTCGCAACAGTTGCTTACCGAAATTAGCCTCGATATCGAAGTTCTGACAGAAGTCCATCCCCAGAAGAACGTCTTGATCGATGTTTGGCACCGCTTTCAAATATAAAACGCCTTCCTTGGTTCCGACGTCCATCTGCGCCTTCAGCACCCCCAATATGCTGGTCTTTCCCTCATTTACGTTACGCATCGCGGAATTACTCGGCCACAGGCGCTTTTCGAACTTCTCGGCCACCTTAGGCCCGATTAGTGAGGAGGTTGCTCCTGGGTCTAATAAAGCCTTGTAACTCTGACTTCCGATCAATACGCGGATATAGTTACGATTTTCGTCGCTCACACCGGCAATTTCTTCGCGAAGCCCCACATGCAACCCACCTGCATACTTAGTGCGGTCCTCATCACTCAAAAATTTTGGGAGCCCGGTGGTTGAAGGCGAGGCGTCGTTGAGAAGAAGTTGGAGCAACCCCTCATTCGTAGGCTCAGTCGTCTTCTCCTCGATGCTCTCCTGCAACATCTCGTCTACAGTCTTGTACCTCTTTGGTAACGCACTATCCAACGCGTCCCACGACATCGGCTTGGGCCATTTCCACTGGCTCTCGACCTCTTGATCGCTCACATCCGCTTCCACTCACTTATCCTCCTCTACTGATGCCCTCCCCTCCCCGAAAGGCATCAGCCAACGATTTTTCCCTGCGCTAATCCAACTCAAGTCTCGCCTATCTTGAAATTCACTCAGTAAAACTCTGTCTGTCGGCACTTGCTCGCTTGTCGCTATTGCTTGATTGGTCCCTAGCGTCTCAGCATCCCCTATGAACAAACCGCGAACATCCTGCAGGCCCACGCTCTCCGTATCTGAATCAGACCTGGCACTCGTCGCGTCGTTCCCTATTCGCTTACTCCAGAATTTCTTGAACATTTTAACGCTACTGCTATCGCTCATCAGGTCGCTACGCTTCTCGTCACTCGGCCAATTTTTCGCAGTCTCTTCGCTTCGATTAATCGCTTCGCACGCTTCTCTCGCTATCCCAGTCGTCTCGCATCCCACCCTGGGGGGTCCAGAGAGCAAGCTTCTTACTGGCCCCCCAGCTGCCAGTTTCCCAGACTCTCACGTAATTTTTTGCATACTCTGCACGTCTTAAAAGTTACTCCTTGTAGGCCGCAGACTTGGCAATACACGTTTCTTGGCCTTGCGCCCCCGACTGCACCCTCGGATCTAGGGGGTCGGTTAGGACAACCTCGCGACATGTGTCCCTTTTGTTGGCACACATAACACACGCTCGCTTAAATTGTCGCCATGTCACAACCTCGCTTCTCATGGCTCTAAACCAACGGCTCGCCCGTTTGAACAAAATCACTGGCACGGCGCGGTAAAACTCACTTTCGCTGGCGCCCACACTTACGTGGCAGTCCTCCAAGCGTTCAAGAAAATCCTCTGCATCTTCACCCTTGTCCTCCTCTGAGAATTAGAGCTTCCAGCTCTGGAGAGCTTTCGAGGCCCGATTCTCCGGTGGTTCAGCTGATCTCTCGGCTTGACCACGTTCCGATCTATTAGCGCGTCGTCAATTACGGTCGTTGACCCGCCGCCCGGTAAACTCTGCCTCGCTCTCGCTACCTGAGCTCGTCTGGTTGCTCGACGCTTGCTCGTTGGCTCGGGGGTGCCATTCCTCCCTTTGATCCTCACGCATCTCTTCCGGCCTGGTAGGCCCACGCTGTCGCTTTCTTCTGGTTTGATCGCTATCCCGCATATCTCTAACGCTTGACGGCTAGAGATTCCCCCCTCGTGGATTGCGGTCCAGAGTCCTCCGACGCAGGGTGGCAGCGGGATTATGGGTGACCGGAGGTGGGCAGGTCCCGTACAAGCCCGGCGTGAACTGTCGGCCTTGAGGGCCAGGAATTCGGGTCCCCGTTGACTCCGCGGCAAAAACCCTTGTCCTCCGACGGCGAGAAGAGGCAAGCGTCCAGCCTTCGCTATCGGATGGCGCGAGTCGTCTCGACCGGTCAGAGAAGTCATCTCTCTCACACGCACGTTCCACGACATCTTTGGCCGTCTCTACGGGCACCCTTGGTTGTGTCAGGTGCTTCCTTGACAACAGCCGCTGCCACTCAAGTCGGTCGGCCTTAGTATCGCTACCCGACTCAGCACGACGCAAATTGAGCCCTCGTAATTCGGCTGTCGCTCACGCATAGGTTTCGTCGAGGCGCTGCTCACTTGATGCATGCTCATCTAACAAGGCCTCCCCCGGAGATTGGTTACCCCATTCCGCCACGGTTTGATATAGCTGACCGCTCTCCTAGGTCGTCGCCAGGCACGGTGCAGGCGCACCCAGCTCATGGTCGAGTGGAGCATGGAGTCCTGGGACGTGGTTTTGAGGTAAGGGAGGGAATGATAAAGCCGGCACACCCGAGCTCGACACGTGAGACCCCGGCTGGTTGGCCACGAAGTCTCTCCGTGCACCCGTAGCGGCCCTCAAACAATTCCCTCCCGTTACTTTACTGATCGCCCCTGCCTCCGCTGACTGCATCTCCCTAAGTCGATCAAACATATCAAAAACTCTGAGACCGATTTTCCCGGGGTTACCGGAAGGCAACGAGCCCACGATTCGCATATTCGCTTGGCCCTGAAGAGCAAAAATCTGTCGGTGGGGCGTGACGGACGCGGCCATGACCGGTGACGTATACACCGTCGTGGTCGTCGCGGTATCGGGTACGGTCACGGGGCACGTTGGTGGAATGAAATCCGAGGTTAGCAACGTCACGACGCGCGAAAAACTCGTATCCCGGGCGCTAAAATCTCGCTCGTTACGATTGAACGATAACTCTACTTTCCGCGCTCCCAGCAACAGTCGATCACTCCCATGGCTCCGCATCCCCGATTCCTGAACGCTACCCTCTCGGTGGGCGGAATGGCCCATTTTGCCCCCACTAGTCACTACGGTTTCTTCTGTCCCCCGTCGGCTGGTGATATTCATGGCGCTAACCTTTCGCCGCTCCACGCTCGGCCCCAACACCCGTGAATCATTGGCAACCCATGCTCCCGCGATGGACTCGTCGCTATCTTCACTTTCCGCTCGCGCGAAGTCACTCTCGTAACGCGGAATAAGCTCGTTGTTCGGCTCGAGCTCGAGCATCCTATGCCGCAGCAACCGATCACGCAAAATCACTTCATCCCCTTCTAAACTCAACCCCCTATCATCGAGCTGGGGTAATATAGCTTCCAAGGGAAGCGCGAGTAACTCCCGCCGAAAAGCCCTCTGCTCGCGGGTATGCACTACGTCCCGCATTATCTTGTCGTGTAACTGCGAGTCGGTTGGTGTTACGTTACGCGAACGGCTCATCTTTACCCCGTTGACGCGCGAACTCGACGTTAATCCCACACAGCTTGTCGCTATGCACGAACAATTTTCCCTCGATTTAAATATATGTGTAAATTCTCTCTCTCCTATTGTTTCTCCACACGCACACACAAAAAAAACGATATAAGTCGCGTAATTCCCTTCCTCAAATTTAAATTAACACGACACCAGGCACTTGTCACGAAATTAATAAACTAAAATTTTCTTAACGACAACACAACAACAAAAAAAAAACGGCGCTTTAATCACGAAATCACTATCACAACGCGGCGCGCACTTCCTAACACTCCGGCGAAAACTCGCGGAAGAAAGGACAAGGCTCAGAAAGAAACAGTAAGGAAAGAAAACAGAAAATAAAAATATAGTATTTAAATATGTGAAATTATATATTGTATAAGACAAGGCACGTAAGGCCTTGTTCTCCTCCTGTAAACAAAAGTACGCATGCAACTAAACACTACAGACACCTCCAAATGGCCGCTAGCTCGTACACCTGAAAAGAAAAGAAGAATCCCTCGCGCAAGAAAAATAAGGCGCAATGAGAAAGGCCGGTAACTCGTACACCTGGAAATTGTCGCTACCGCAAAGCCCGCCCAGTTCACGCATATACTTTATTTTTCCCAAGTCTCAACCGCGTCTCTCTCACTCTACGACCATGCGTCCCCTTCCCCTCTCTGTCTGCACTCGAGCTTGTACTTGGCGTCACCCGGCCCAAACACTCCTAAAAACCGGTAAATTCTTAGTAGTTTCCGAAATCCCGACCAACTTGGCGAAGCTAGTGCAAACGAAAGAAAAGAAAAGTAACACTGCATGCACTAACAGAATGGCGCCAATTCACTAATACTGAATAAAGGACGCGACAACAATATTAACACGAAAAACGACTTCCTTACCCACGACACTTTCACTCTCGGCTCACGGCGATTCGAACAATTTGTAAACAGAGAAACACCGTAATTCGCGCACTTATAACACCGATTCTCGTTCCCTGGCTAAATAAAGCCCCACGTCGAGCGCCACTTTGTGACGTTGTGATTTCGCGCCCTGAGACACTATAGGGTGTCGCGGCCAGGGCGGTCCCGAAACAACGTCCAAAGACACTTACAAAGATCTTCTCGCCAAAGTTCGCTGTATCCTAAAACGCAAAAAAACCCTTTCCCCACGCTCACGATGCCCGCTGCTTGGCCCAGGAGACTCGTCCCTGAGGAGGTTCCACCGGTGGTAGTCCGTTGGGATCCGACTACTCTCCCAAGGAGAAACGAGGCACGACCTGTAAATTTGGAAGGAAGGAAAAACACACGCACGACAATAGACGAGGCAAATGATTTGTACGAACACTTCACTTTATTTTGGCGAACTTTTACACGTGGGCTTTAAGGCCCGAATCTTGGCGCAATCCGGTGCTATCGCAACAATCCGCGACAATCACACTTTTCCCCCGGACTCTTCCGTTTTCGCACTCCACGCTTTCTGGGGGCGTCCCGCGCTACTCGATCCCCCTACACACACGTAAATATACACACGCTCGCACACTTTACTTTACCCTTACCTCCGGGTTCACCATATTCCGGGTCAAATCAACTATTCGGCCGGCCGATGACCTGGTCTCGCAGATGACAGCTGGGGGTGGCGATATTTCTTGTCTCCTCGGTCGTCGGTCGCAAGGTCGTTCCCGGTTGGTTTGGATAGCTGATTATCCGCTCTTCTCTTTCTCTCTCTCTCGAAGCTCTCTCTCTCTATATCTGCGCTACGAATCTCCGGAACTCACGTAAGTTCTTTAGGGCTCGCGGGCTCAAAAAGAAGTGATGCGTGGGCCTAACGAGCGTGGCCTCCCACATCACCATACCACACCGACACATACACATAAGCAGAACTTGTCACCAACCACTCATACGCAGGTATTCGGACGCGGCGCTATTTACATCCAATAGAATACGCGAGTAGGTACATTTATCTATACAGGCGCGGCGCTTACAAGTATACATCCAAACAGGTACAGTAGATCAGTACAGTACGCCTTACATATGTAAGTTCCTTATTTGTAGATCGTAGCTTTCGTGACACACTAATTACGCTATTCTCTCGTCCTCTTTTGCGCTATTTCTTTTCATTGCTCGCACATAAAACAAAAGAATATACAGGCGGCATTATTACTTTGTAATTTGGCATTTTCAAAAATTCTCTTTAGAGACACGTTTCGGCGCTTATTGCGGGGGATAGAGAAAAATGACTCCGTCATATCCCTTTAACTCTTTTCCCTTTTTTCCCTCTTTTCCCTACTTCCCCACCTGATGTAGCCTACCTATGTGGCCTAACGGTAGGGTACCGTTACAACTTATATTCATAATTATGTCATTTACCATATAATTTTATAGAAGTTTAACTTCTAACTTGGCTACCTAAGCACCCAATGTCCACTGGTTTTTTAGTTTCATTCATTTGGAACGCACGCATTGTAAGCATCCACTTTGGCTATACTTAAAATTTTTTTCATCATTTCTACGTCTATTCCATCAGTACTCTTGCTAAATAAAGACAAACTTAGAAAGTCAATTTTATCTTTTTGATTTTAGAAAGATGCGTTAAAAAAAGTTTTTCTCGGAAATAGTATTTTTTCGTTATGGTATCAAAATCGTGCACAAAAATTCCGCTTCGTAACTTTATTTTGTTCAGTTTATGCAGTGCTTTCAGCATATTACGTCGTGCTCATTGAACGCAAACCACTCAAGAAGGATTCACAAGGCTGAATACTAAAAAGCACGGAAGAGAAGAGTCAAAATTATTTTGCGTAATTCAAAATGCCATGAGCATTGATTCCTATGCAAGTACTTATATATGCGTTGGATGACTCAGGCCCCGTCCTTTGCACTTGGCTGCGTGATAAGGTCTTAAAAAACCACGGTAGTATCTGCGTCCTCTTCTAGCTGACTGCAAGGCGTCTGATCCTTCATTCAAACTCTTGAGTTTAAAGATTCTAGTTCCTTAATCTTCTGGATCTTATTAGACATTTGAGTTACAGAATTGTGGCATCGTTCACTCAATTTAATGTTTTTCTTTGTTAGTTATTCATTTTATTTCTAGAGAAAAAAATTATATATATATATATATATATATATATATATATATATATATATGTGTGTGTGTGTGTGTGTGTGTGTGTGTGTGTGTGTGTGTGTGTGTGTGTATGTGTATGTACGTGTGTATATATATATATTATAATAATGGCAATAATAGTAATAATACGTTAGACTAATCGTAGTGTTTCGTGATCAGCATGTTGATATTTTGAAGCAAAGTTGGTACAATTTACTTTGCAATAGTGTTTTGCGGGAAGTCCCGCACTCTGTATTAACTACTTATAAAGAAAAATTGATGTCTCCTTTTACGATAGCATGTACATAATCATTAATATTTTGCTAGAATTATGAAAGCTCTGGAGTAAATATTTATCGTATATACTTAGTTACTTTGAGGTTATTTTTCGTAAAATATGACAGAATGATTTTCTCTTAAATTATACACAGTGTGGTCGAATGGAGCTTCAGTGAATTACTTAAATATAAGCTTTAGGGCATGTGGTATAATAGACAGCAATGGTATGGTCATTGTTGTGCTACGTTTAACTAATAAAACATCATTATGAAAAAAAAAAAAAAAAAAAAAAAAAAAAAAAAAAAAAAAAAAAAAAAAAAAAAAAATAAGCACTTCAGGAGTGCAGGCAGAAGTGAAAACTTGAACTAATGGCGCGTTGGGCACTTTTTTGGGTGAGCATTTTTAGGTACGCTCGCGGCATGAGAAATTGTACATAAAAAATCAAGTTCATCAAAGCAATTCAGGCACTTTTTGAATGGACATCAAGTATAATAATATAGAAACTATATTCAAAGAAAAAGGTTTTATTTAAATGAGAAAATATTAGTGAATAGTAAATACAAAATTTATCAATTTTTTTAACACAATACCAGAGCAGTCAAACAAGTCAAATGAAATATTGAAATAAATAAATTTTCCGTTTAATATTCATTTATAAAATAAATATAAAAAACTATCAATCTCGTCTGTCGCGAGGGCACGAACGAATGCCCATGCAAAGACTGCGTATCAGCGTTGGTCAGAGCATTATTCCACGCTCACAGTTCATGTTTGATCGCACATAGCGCTGCTGACTGGATCCCACCGAGAACTACTTCGCGCAAAAATTTGAATTCAAAATCGTTTGATTTTTTCAACAGACAGTAGACGCGGAAATTTGAATTCGAAAGAATTCTTGATATACTATTTATGTATGTAATCATACAACATTATCCAATATTTTTAGGCATTAATTAGCCAATACATACAAAGATTTCTTTCGAATTTGAATTTCTGCACCTACTGTCTGCTGCAAAAATCACACGCTTTTGAATTTGAATTCTCGTGCCAAGTAGTTTGCGGTGAGATCCAGGCAGCGGCGCTACGTGCGATCAAGCATGAACTGTAAGCGTGGAATAATGCTCAGACCAACGCTGCTGCGTATAGCAGGCAGCGCTCTCAGATACCTATACACTCTGAGTATACATATAGGTATGTAATTTTGTCTGTCGCGAGAGCACGAATGAATGACCATGCAAAAAGCGCGTATAGTATACATATATTATAAGAATACACGCAGAGTATATCTGTGTAAAATCTCATCCGTCGCGAGAACGGCTGAAAATGCTTACCCACAAAAGTGCCTAACGTGCCATAAGGAGTTTTTACTTCAAAAAATATATTTAAAGCCAAATGGAGTAATCAAGCAAGAAACTAATATAGGTAATGCTTATAAAAATACATTAAATAATACAAATCTGGCTTTTTCTACTTACTTTCTAATGTTTATATAAAATAAAAGATTTTCTGCCAGCAATTCCCGCACTTCCTTTTTTTAACGCTCATAAATATTATCACTGATTAGCATAGCACGCTACTAATGTTTTATTTTTTTAAGAGGCATATAATACGAAATTAATGAAATAACGGAATATATTTACTCATTTCTGAAGAGTTGAAGACATAATCCAAATTTTAATTGATGCTCACTACTTGCTGGACTGTCCTCTTTACATACAGTAATTTATAGAATCTTTGACGTAAGTACACGTTAAAAACATTAAAAAACAAATGAAATTGTTTATGTAATGCAACAATATTGCGACACTTACATGACGATACCAGAACTACTAAAACAATGAGTATATACTTTAGGGGTGCATTTGCATTACCAGCGCAGCAGAAGCTATAGGGCTCATAACCATTGTAAAAGAAATACCGCGAACCTAGTACTAGTAACAGGGAAGAAAGTAGTAATAAGTTTATTATAATATACATAGCAATAAACCTTCTCGCATACCGCTATTTGTTCGTCATGTCAAGTCTCAAGTGTCACCATGTACGTATAATATTTTTGACAATATAAGAAATATGTTGTTATAATTTTTGAAAGCCTTAGTTTAAGTTAAAATTTAGGTTAAGAGTAGCAAAATAAAGTAAATAAGTGAAAAAAAGTCAGTGATTATTCATATATGTGGACATGGAATGATTTTGAACTTACTTTCTCCCAGCCGGGCTAACAACGGTTTTAGAAATTGCAGCTAAATGATCAAGTCAATTTCTCGTTTTACTTGTATGTAACATGAGAGTAATACCCATTTGTTGAAGAACTATGGCAAACCAAAAGTTCACGTCAGGAAGCATTTTCTATGCTTGTGGTGTTTCCGCATACCTCTGGTTTTAAAGTATTAAAAAATTTTACCTGTTTTTTTATTTACAAATTTTGTCAGCCTTTTTTCGGTACAACTTGTTAACGTAAGTTATTTTACTTTATTTACAATATCGTCCGAAATTTTTATTTTTTTATTTAATCTTGTAGGCTATAAATCATCATTGTTCTTTTGTCAATAACTGACAAATAAAAGTTATTCTTATAACTCTTGTCAAGAATTGGTCAAAAATTTATTTTGCATGTTACTTCGAAATACATGACAAACAAAACAAACATGCTAAAAAAGACGTACAACCATAGAAGTTAATTATGTATTTATTATTATCTATTGTATTTCTCATAGGATCGTCAAGATAAAAAAAAGTAGAGTATATGAAGCACAGTTAAGTAGAAAAGAATGGCTAAAAATTCCTGCTTTTACCGGTTGGCTCGTTCTCCTTGTTAATCGCTTGATAGTATGGAGTTCAGAGTGTGAAAAGGAACTAGGGGCTAAGTTTAAAACGTTAAAGTATCATGCCAGCTGTAATCGACATCTTAAAAATGCTGGGATTAAGGAACCTCCTACTAAAGACGATTTCAAACTATCAAGTGAGCCCTTCACACAAGAACGTAAAATTGCCAAAGAGAAACTGAAGTTTATTTCAGTGATGTTGTCGTTAAACATACTTTTGAAAAATGCACCCACATTATTAAAATGCATGATGTCTATGGACCAAACGCTATTAAAGAAGCTCAACGTTGGAGCAACAAAAGCTCATAACTTAAGTGTCAATGTAATTGGTGCTTTCCGAAAATATCGATTAGCGAAAACGTTGCGATCAACTTTTTTTTTCGTCTGCCTCGATGAGGAAAAGGATTAATCTAAAAATAAATCTTTTATTATAACTTCACGGTCCAGTGATAGAGAGAATGGCCAGGTAAAGAGAGCCTTGTGGGATTTATCACCATGGTACATCGGAGGTCAAAAAGATAGTGCTGGATCAGAACGATTATTTGAAGTTGTCCAAAACTCACTCATAGATTATGGTATCACTTTCAAAAATATTTTAGGAATTTGTACCGATAGATGTTCTTCTATGACCGGAAAAAAATCCGGTTTACAAGCGCAAATGGAGGAAGTTATTTCTAATATAATTAATATTACGTGCCCTGCACATAAGAAACTTGGCTTCTAAACATGCAATGATGATGCTACCTGACGAAATGAATATATTAATTGAAAAAGTTTACATCATGAGTAACAAATTAAAACACAAACATTATTTAAGCAATATTTTAACGGAGCTTGTAATTCCTAAACATAAAATTCTTCGATGGGTGAAAATAAGATGGCTGCAATTGGAAGCATGTGTTAACCGTATTTTGGAGCAGTGGTCGGCTATTTTGGATTTGGCCCAAGAGCTTGCTGCAAAAAACGATGAATAACCTAAGGCAGTTCTTGCTTTAATGAGTAAAAGAGATATAAAATGTTACCTTTTCATGATGCAACACATTCTGAAGAAAATAAACAATTTAAATTTAATTTTTTCAAAAAGAAGACGTCGTAATTCACGACGCTAAACGTCAAATTAAAAGAACGTACAAAGATTTACTGTCGTGTGTAATGGATCGCACTGCTATTCGTCACGTACCAGCAGATAGGTGGACATATTTAATATTTTTTGTACGTACCTATGACGGAGTCATTTTTTCTGACCCTATAGCATTAAGCGCTGAATCGCTTCATCAAGGTGGAATCTATTTTTATTTATAAGAAGCAAATAAAGGTCCGGGTCTGTGTTTCTCATGTGCTACGTGAGAGTAATCGGATACAAGGAGTAGCGCCAAAAAGAAAAGGGAAGTCATAGCGCCGAAGAAAAGCCCAAGAACGTGTAGTTCTACTATGTAAGGGTCTACCTGTGTGAGGGCGTATTATAAATCATTTGTAATTACCGCGCCATTGTGCACATCCAGTATTGCGTCATCGACAGAGATTGTATGTATACCTATCTATCTGTATTAAGCGTATGTACTATAAATTGCGTCGTGTTCGAGTGCGTGTGAATAATGTCCTGGCGGTAAGATTCAGAAGTATGTATGAAGATATGGTGCGGTAATGCGCGAGGCTGCACTAATTGGTGGGCCTAACGTAACACTCTTGGAGTAGCATTCGAACGAACCAGAGCTTTAAAGTTTTTCGCGTTTTCGGGAGGAATTGAGAGAATCGGAGGAGAGAAAAAGAGTAGAGCAGAATAAGTTTTTTAAGCCAACCGAGGACGACCTTGCGACCGACAACCGAAAAGACGAGAAATTTCGCCACCCCCAGCTGCCATCTGCGAAACCAGGTCATCGGCAGGCCGAATAGTTGATTTGACTCAGAAAATGGTTAACCCGAAGGTAAGAGTAAAGTAGAGTGTGCGAGCGTGTGTGTATTAACGTGTGTGTAGGGGGATCGAGTAGCGTGGGACGCCCCCAGAAAGCGTGGAGTGCGAGAACGGAAGAGTCCGGGGGAAAAGTGTGATTGTCACGGATTGTTGCGATAGCGCCGGATTGCGCTAAGATTCAGGCCTAAAAACCTACGTGTAAAAGTTCGCCAAAAATAGAAAAAAAAGTTCTTGAATATCATTTAACTCGTCGATTGTCGTGCGTGTGTTTGTCCTTCCTTCCAAATTTACAGGTCACGTCTCGTTTCTTCTTGGGAAAGTAGTCTGATCCCGACGGACTACCGCCGGCGGAACCTCCTCAGGGACGAGTCTCCTGGGCATAGCAGCGGACATCGTGAGCGTAGGGACAGAAATTTTTCGCGTTTCAGGGTACGGCAGACTTAAGCGAGAGAATCTGTGTAAGTGTCTTTAGACGTTGTCTCGGGACCGCCCTGGCTGCGAGACCCTATAGTATCTCAGGGCGCGAAAGTCTACGTCACATACCTTTTGCTGATTTTGACTTGGGTGGAGAATTACGTCATGACCTGATGTCATCTACTTCTGAATTACAACATTTTACAGTAACACATTTAATTTTATGATTGCTTTGGCCGTAGAAATGCGAGAAAGGTTGGTTGAAAATCAAGACACTCTGTATAAAAGTATTAAATCTTAAATAATTAATTGTTGTTTGAGTCCTGACACTTATAATGATAATTATTTTGATAAGCAGTATGATACTTTTTTCTTAGATTTGATGAATTCCAATACCCAATACTCGAGGCCACCACCTGTCTGGATCCTCGCAATGCTGTATCAAGAGAATTTCGAGAAGCTAAGTTCTTTAGTACATTTCTAAAAGTTTTTCAAATGATAGTGAGGGAGGTAGAGGCTTTATTAATGAAAAACAATGTAATCAAATACCATTTATTAATCACGAGGCACATTTCGACATAAAAATGCTTAAAGTCAGTGATTCCTGGCAGTTTATAAATACAGCAGTTGACACTTATAATCGTCGTATGTTTAAAGAAATTGGATCCGTGGCGCTTACAGTAATGGCATGCCCGCATGCAAATGCCAGTCCAGAACAAAAATTTAGTAAACGAAAAGACATTCAAACAGCTTAACAGAATTCTCTTAATATTCAAAGTGTTGATGGTATTCTAAGAGCCCGTGAAGCAATCAAATTGTTTAGCCAAGACTGCTTCTTTAAACCACCAGAATAATTAGTTAAATAGTATTTAAAATCTAAATTGCCTGCTGATAGAGTTACCTCGTTTGAGTTGTAAAATAGTACGTCTGCATTAATTGTCTACTCCTAGTTCTAAGTTCGCCTTTTCGCCCATGAAATTGTTATAGACTGCTTTGAGTATAAATATACTGAAACTTTTAATTTTTTGACTTTTTTATGTATACATACCATACACTTTTGATTTTGTTTTCTTAAAACTCAAACAAATTCCAAAATCATTTAAAAAACTTAGATTTACTACTCACTTTAAAACTGTTTGAACGATGAGACTTACTATCGATGGTAGAAGCAGGAGGCTACACGATGAGACTTGAAAGTACCAGCTGTCATGGATATGCGTAAGATGCTATTTGATGAGGTCCCTGAATTTTAGCTGATATTAATTAATTAATCGAATCCTGGAGAAAACAAATCTTACCACTTTGAATGTGGGAAAGTACTGAAATAATCATTTGACACAAAGTAAACAAACAAAACAAAAAACATGGGTGGAACAACAAGACTCGAATTTTTAAAACCAATTACTGCAACATAATTATGTGTTAAGAAATGCAATTAAAAAGATTAGTTATTCCTTTTTATTGCATACTAACAGCAACAACAACAACATTATTAAAGAAAACAGAACAGCAATAATGACTAATTAATCTACAGCACAGTATCAAGATATATAAATTAATGTGGATTACTTATCGGATTTTGTAGGTTATATCGGCATCTAGCCTAAAAAGCCTTCTACTAATTTCCACTCCAAGTTTTGCATGCCATTCAAGATTTATTTAAATATGAGGCAAAAATAATGTACAACTGTAACAAAGATAAACAAGTTCTCCCATGTGCCAGTCTGCTACAGCTTGACAGCTGATGGCTTTCTCTCAACTCTCGAGATGCTGCACCACTTGAAAGCTAGTCCGCAAAATATCGACTTATGCAATAAAAAAGATACAAGGCAACGCGTTTTTATCTGCAAATTTCGTTTATGCAAATAATTGGATCTGCCAACCTTTCAACTTAAAAGTAATGATTGTGTATATATAGTTATAGTACAACGCGCTCAATAAATGGTAAACGTCGCATGCAATAATCATTTGTACGTATGTAAAAAAATGTATCCTTGACTATTTTGATTAATTACTCTTGTATAGTTTTATATAATTAGATTATTTTTGGAGCACATATTGCGACATTTAAAAAATGCAGTGATCTAAAGAAATGGTACATAGATAATTATTATTGTTTAAATCATAATTTTCAAATAACATTACAATAAGAAAATAAGACTTATTATAAATAAGCTACAGGGACCATGTATATTTTTTAAGTTTACTCATGTGTTATATTTTGAAATCTCGCGCTATCATAAGCCAACAGTTGAATATTATTTGAAAATTATGATAAAAACAATAATAATTATTTATGTACTACTTCTTTAAATCAATGCATTTTTTGAATGTAGCAATATGTGCTCCAAAAAAATCTATTTAAATAAAACTATACAACAGTAATTAATTAAATTATTCAACAATACATTTTTTTACATACTTACAGATGATTAGTGCATGCAACGTTTACCATTTGTTGAGCGCATCGTACTATAGCTTTATATACACAATCATTACATTTGAGTTGAAAGGTTGGCAAATCCAATTATTTGCATAAAGGAAATGTGCAGATAAAAATACGTCGCCTGGTATCTTTTTTATTGCATAAGTTGATATTTTGCGGGCTAGCTAATTAGTCTTTAAAGCTGTTCTGTTTTCTTTAATGTTGTTGTTGTTGTTGTTAGTATGCAATAAAAAGGAATAACTAATCCATTTAATTGCGTTTCTTAACGCATAATTATGTTGCAGTAATTGGTTTTAAAAACTCAAGTCTTGCTGTTTCAGTCATGTTTTAACTTTTTTGTTTGTTCACTTTGTGTCAAATGATCATTTCAGTACTTTCCAACATCCAAGGCGGTAAGAATTGTTTTTTCCAGGATTGAATTCAATCATCAATAACAGCTAGAATTCAGGGACCTGATCAAATAGCATCCTACGCATATCAATGACAGCTGGAACTTTCAAGTCTCGTCGTGTAGCCTTCTGCTTATACCATCGATAGTAAGTCTTTTTGTTCAACCAGTTTCGAAGTAAGTAGTAAATCTAATTTTTTGTAAATGGTTTATTAATTTATTTAAGTTTTAAGTAAACAAAATCAAGAGTGTATGGTATGAATACGTGAAAAAGTCAAAAAATTAAAAGTTTTAGTATATTTATACTCAACGCAGTCTATAACAATTTCATGGGCGGAAAGGCGAACTAAGAACTTGGAGTAGACAATGAATGCAGACGTATTATTTTACAACTTAAACGAGGTAACTCTATCAGCAGGCAAATTAGATTTGAAATACAATTTTTAAATTCCTTGCTTAACTATAACTTATTTTGCATATTTATGTAGTTATAGTAATACAAGAGATTGGAAATACTTTTTTTTTTTTTTACAGCTTTGATAGGTAAAATAGAAGTTTACTATCTATTCTGGTGGTTGAAAGAAGCAGTCTTGGCTAAACAATTTGATTGCTTCACGGGCTCTTAGAATACCATCAACACTTTGAACATTAAGAGAATTTTGTTGAGCTGTTTTAATATCTTTTTTTTCACTAAATTTTCGTTCTGGACTGGCATTTGCATGCGGTCATGCCATTACTGTCAGTGCCACGGATCCACTTTCTTTGAACATACGACGACCATAAGTGTCAACTGCTGTATTTATAAACTGCCAGGAATCACTGACTTTAAGCTTTTCAATATCAAAATGTGCCCAGTGATTAATGAATGGTAGTTGATTTCATTGTTCTTCCATTGATGAAGCCTCCACCTCACTCACTACCATTTGAAAAACTTTCAGAAATGTACCAAAGAACTTGGCTTCTCGAAATTCTTTTGATACAGCATTGCGAGGATCAAGACAGGTGGTGGTCTCGAGTATTGGGTATTAGAATTTATCAAATCTAAGAAAAGAGTATTATACTGTTTATTAAAATAATTATAATTATAAGTGTCAGGACTCCAACAACAATAATTTATTTGAGGTTTAATACTTTTATACAAAGTGTCTCAATTGTCAACAAACCTTTCTCGCATTTCTACGGCCAAAGCAATCATAAAATTAAATGTTTTACTGTTAAATGTTTGTAATTCAGAAGTAGATGACATCAGGTCATGACGTAATTCTTCACCCAAGTCAAAATCTGCAAAAGGAACGTACAACAAATATTAAATGGGTCCAGCTTTTCTGCTGGTACGTGACGAACATAAGTGCGATCCATTACACACCACAGTAAATCTTTGTACGTTCTTTTAATTTGACGTTTAGCGTCATAAATACCGACGTCTTCTTCTTAAAAAAGCAAATTTAAATTGTTTATTTTCTTTAGAATGTGTTGCATCATCAAAAAGTAGCATTTAATATCTCTTTTAATCATTAAAGCAAGGACTTTCTCAGCTAATTCATTGTTTTTTGCAGCTAGCTTTTGAGCTAAATCCAAAATAGCCGACCACTGCTCCAAAATACGGTTAACACATGCTTCCAAGTGCAGACATCTTATTTTTACCCATCGAAGTATTTTATGTTTAGGAATAACACGCTTCGTTTGAATATTTCTCAAATAATGTTTGTTTTTTTATTAATTACTCATGATGTATATTTTCTCAATCAATAATTTTATTTCGTTAGGTATCATCATTATTGCATGTTTAAAAGCCAAGTGTCTTGTGTGCTGGGCACGTAATATTAATTATATTAGGAATTACTTTCTCCATTCGGGCTTGGGAACCGAATTTTTTTCCGGTCATAGAAGAACATTCATCGGTTCAAATTCCTAAAATATTTTTGAGAGGGGTACCATAATCTATGAGTGAGTTTTGGACAATTTCAATTAATCGTTCTAATCCAGCACTATCTTCTTGACCTCCGATGTACAATGGTGATAAATCCCACAAGGCTCTTTTTACTTGGCCGTCCTCTCTATCAGTGGACCGTGAATTGAAAATAAGAAATTTATCCTTAGATACATTCGTTGCCTTATCGAGGCAGACAAAAAAGAAAGTTGATCGCAATGTTACCGCTGATCTATATTTCTGAAAAGCACCAATTACATTGACACTTAAGTTCTAAGCTCTTGTTGCTCCAACATAAAACTCCTTCAATAGCGTTTGGTCCATAAACATCATGCATTTTAATAATGCGGGTGCAATTTTTTTTAGGTATGTTTAACGACAACATCATTGAAAAAAAATTCAGTTTCTCTTTTGCAATTGCACGATACTTGTGGAGGGCTCACTTGGTAGTTTGAAATCGTCTTTGGTAGGAGGTTCCTCAATCCCTGCATTTTTGAGATGTCGATTACAGCTGGCATGATACTTTAACGTTTTAAACTTAGCCCCTAGTTCCTTTTCACAAGCTAAACACTATACTATCAAGCGATTGACAAGGAGAACGAGCCAACCGGTAAAAGCAGAAATTTTTAGCCATTTTTCTCTACTCGACTGTGCTTTATATACTCTACTTTTTTTTTATCTTGACGATCCTATGAGAAATACAATAAATAACAATTAATACATAGTTAACTTATATGGTTAAACGTCTTTCTTAGCATGTTCGTTTTGTTTGTCATGTATTTTGAAGTATTATACAAAGTAAATTTTTGACCAATTCTTGACAAATAACTTATGTAAAGAAGTTGTTCCGAAAAATAACTGCCAAATTTTGTAAATAAAAAAACAGGTAATTTTTTTTGATACTCCAAAACTAGAGGTATGCAGAAACACTAAAAAGAATATAAATTGCTCCCTGACTTGAACTTTTGGTTTGCTATAATTCCGTAACAAATGGGTATTACTCTCATGTTACATACAAGTAAAACAAGAAGTTGACTTGATTATTCAGCGGCAATTATTAAAACCGTTGTAAGCCCGGCTGAGAGCAAGTTAGTTCAAAATCATTTCGTGTTCACATATATGAATAATCACTGGCTTTTTTACACTTATTTACTTAACCTTGCTACTCTTAACCTGAATTTAACTTAAACAAAGGCTTTCGAAAATTATAACTACATACTTCTTATATTGTCGAAAATATTATACGTACATAGTGACACTAAAGACTTGACATGATGAACAAATAGCAGTATGCGAGAAGGTTTATCACTATGTATATATAATAAACTTATTACTCTTTTTTTTCCCTGGTACAAGTACTAGGTTTGCAGTATTTCTTTCATAATGGTTATGTGCCCTATAGCTTCTGCTGCGCTGGTAATGGAAACGCACCCCTAAAGTATATACTCATTGTTTTAGTAGTTCTGGTATTCTCATGTAAGTGTTGCAATATTGTTGCCTTACACTAACAATTTCATTTGTTTTTTGATGTTTTTTACGTATACTTACGTCAAAGATTCTATTAATCATTGTATGTACAGAGGACAGCCGACCAAGTAGTGAGCATCAATTAAAATTTGGATTATGTTTTCAATTTTTCAGAAATGAGTAAGTACATTCCGTTATTTTATTAATATCCTATCATATGCCTCTTAAAAAGACATTACATTAGTAAAGTGCTGTGCTAATCAGTAATAATATTTATGAGCGTTCAAAAAAGTAAGGGCAGAAATTGCTGGCAGAAAATCTTTCATTTCATATAAATATTAGAAAGTATGTAGAAAAAGCCAGATTCGTATTATTTAATGTATTTTTATAAGCATCACCTATATTAGTTTCTTGCTTGATTTCCCCATTTGGCTTTAAATGTATTTTTAATTTTTTTATTTTTTTATAATGATGTTTCATTATTTAAACGTAGCACAACAATGACCATATCATTGCTGTTTATTATACCACATGTCCTAAAGTTTATATTTAAGTAATTTACTGAAGCTTTATTCGACCATACTGTGTATAATATAAGAGAAAATTATTCCGTCATATTTAACAAAAAAATAACCTTAAAGTAGCTAAGTACATATGATAAATATTTACTCCAGAGCTTTAATAATTCTAGCAAAATATCAATTATTGTGTACATGCTATCGTAAAAGGAGATATTAATTTTTCTTCATTAGTAGTTAATACAGAGTGCGGGACTTTCCGCAAAACACTATTGCAAAGTAAATTGTACCAACTTTGCTTCAAAATATCAACATGCTGATCACAAAACACTACGATAAGTCTAACGTATTATTACTATTATTGCCATTATTATAATATATATATATACACGTACATACACATACGCACATACATATATATATATGTGTATATGTGTATATATATATATATATATATATATATACTTATATATATTTCATATATATGTATATATATATAAATTTTTTTTTAAGGGGGGCGAGGCTCTAACACAAGGAAGTTCTTGGCTAGAAAATGGGATTTGGTACATAAAAACAAAATACATTTCAATAGAATTAAAACTTCCTTGATTCCTTTGCCTCGCCCGATTAGCTGCGACCACTTTCAAGAGCTCCCTCTTTTTCCCTTTTTCTTATTTATAAAGCAGTATACAAGGATATATTGATAATTCGGTCGGATGTGTGCGTGCTGTAACTTATCGACGTGTACAATTTTTGTTGATCAGGTGGTGTATTATAGGGAACCTACCCTTACATCCTTGACTGTGTAAAAATGGTGGAAATCCTTGGTAGTGTAAGTAAATATTGGGTGGAGCAAGGAACTTAGTAATTTATTCTTGCCGGATTCCTAAATTTTGGAAAATCTTTCATGTAAAAAGAAGGAAAGAAAGTTAAGGATTATCTTACGTATTATTACTATTATTGCCATTATTATAATATATATGCACGCGTACATACACATATACACACATACATACATATCTTACTAATAAATAAAGCAAATTCGCTAAAACCGTTGTAATCGCTAACCGCAAAAACTACTGAACCAATTTTGCTGAAATCTTGCACACTAATTTATGATACTTCCGAGATGGTTTTAGTATAGTTTTTATCTTGAAAAATTAAAAAACAAGAGCAATAAATAAGCTCAAAGTTTGGCAAAAATACGCCAGCTTTTCACTTTAGTTCAGTAAAATCCGCTAGGTGGCGTCGACATAAAATCAAGACTACCTGCAACAGAATTGAATAAGTGTGGTTATAATACGCTGGAGCATCTTGATTACTGATGCAGTCGTGTTTGGTCAGTTAAATGAGCAGCATAGACCATGGAGATTATAGTCCAGCAGCTGGATATCCCGGTTACGGACGACACTCTTCTCTAAGGGAAGAGGCACCTACGTTTCTATTCACCCTGAATCTCTACGAGTGCGATCAAAAAAAAAGTCATTCCAACCGATAACGTCTCCGGCGTAATACCAGGAGACATATCTAGCCAGAGCACAATCTGCACCAACTCTTCAGAGTTATGTGGCAGTCCCACCATCCCGCCTGGTACAGTCAGAGAATTTTTGGCTACAAATGTAAGCCAGGGAAAACAGCTCTGAGGAGCATGGGCAGCCACAACGGCTACCTTCTTAGTCGTCGCGTTCCCAACGCGCTTACCCACATGTTCCCATCCAATGATGAGCGGTTGGTTATCCGGGGAACGACCCGAAGACGAGATATCCTTGAACAGCAGCGTACCTCCCTCCATCACAGTCTCCGTACATAGAGACTCCCAGGGTGGGAATCAAGCTACCCGTAGCCAGCTCTTCGTCATCAGGAATAATAATAAAGAATGGGCTGGAAGTTTCACCACTGGCTCTTTTTAGGGCCATTATAAGTATTTACGTTCCCTACTTAACCATCAATTTCATCGGTTCTTTTTAGGGGCCACCCAAGTGTAAACTACCTTGCCAACAAATACATTTTTACTACTATTTCCGGAAGCGATTCGTCGACTAAAAGACTATATTAACTAAAGACAGGCACTATTAAACCAAGTCAGCCATTCACTGGCAGACGTCACCTGCGAAGTTGTTCTTCGCAAGGCTGGAAAACCCGGTGACCGACGACCCTATATTAACCTCTTGACTCTAAGCATTCAACCAGGAATCACTGATACTCTCCAAGGTTTTCGCTGGGCTAACTTATAACAGCTATGAAGGAAAAAAAACTTGAGCCAACGGGACAGCCTTCACTGGACAAGTATCACTAACCAATCTCCCCATCTAAGATCACCAAAACAACTGAATCTGCAAATAAAAAAGGTGCTTTAGACACCAACGTCTTCGACGTTATACCGAAAGACGTTGGGAAAGAGCACTACAACTAGCTCCAAAGCTTCAGACTTTGTAATTCTTCTCCTGATCAGTCTGGGTCTTCAACAGCAGGCCAGAGAAGATCACCCTGAGGTATCCAGGCAGTCACAGTTGCTGTTAACTGCAGTCAAGAAAGAGTTGACTTAAGAAGCTCACCGTTTTTTTTAGGGCCATCGGACGTCGAACTACATTGCCAACAAATATATGAGAACTTAACAAAGTTGGCAGAAAACAGCCTTAGGGGGTCACAAAAATTTTTAGCATGCCAAAAGTCGCAAGAAGGTGAATTGGAAGAAAAACTTTAAATGTATCTAATAAATACAATTTTACCTAGGTGTCAAGAAACTGACGCAGAAAATTCATCGAGATGGGAACAGCAGCGTCAAAATCGACAAATAAAAAATCCATTACGTGAGAGATCAGCTTTTCATTGTACCCTCACAGCAATCTCTGAAATCTATGAAGATCCTACTTCAGATTTTTAAATAAGTAGAAAATGTATTTGTGTTTTTGTGGCTATAAAAATGTAGGGTTCAAGGTCCAGGACTTTGTTGCTGTGGTAATAAGGTTGTGAAATATAAAAAAAAAAATTTTTTTTAATATAAATTTTTTGGGAGTTTAAAATCGTAACAGTTAAAAAAAAAAGCCCTTTTCGTGAATTACATGGGAGAAACTGTAAACTAACGGCTTCTTATGGCCACCGATTATTTTATGGCATAAAGAACGCACGGTACTTTTCAGCATGATAATTTTTTAGAATTTTTACACCTTATTATTTAACCAAATGAACTATATGGATTCCGAAAAAATATATTTTTAATAATAAGATTTTTGTTCTGAGATGTGTCAGAAATATGTGTAAAATTTTTAACTGAAAACATTTCACATTACAAGTCAACACACTACGGTGTTTTATTTAGTAAGTCTCGGGCGAAGCCGTGACGGGGGGCTGCTAGTATAGAATATATTTGTATATGTATATGTGTGTATATATATAATATATATATATATATATATATATATATATATATATATATATATTCTAGCTGACCTGGCAAGCGTTGTTTTGCCATATAAATTACTTTCAAGTAATTTCTTGTGTAGATAAAAAATAGCTTACTTATTGTAAGTATGTATGTATGTAAGAATGTGTATATTGTATGTATGTAAGAATGTTGTATATGCGTGAAATATGCATGGAGTGCTGTGAACGATGAGTGAATATAAAAATAACAAAAGGCAAACATTATTTTTAAGTTATTATAATTTATTCATTAAAATTATATATCATTAATTAATCAATTATGACATTAATACTAACAAACAATATCAATGTCTTAATGCTATATCGTGAACAATATTTTTTGTTAGTCTATCTTTAGCTAACACAAACAAACTGGATGGTTTACCCACTCGAGAGCATGCCACGTATAATTGTCCATGTGAAAAACATGGTGTTCTCAAATCTCAGCTACAAATAGACATCGTTTGACCTTGGGATTTGTTGATAGTCATTGCAAATGCCAATCTAATCGGAAACTGAATACGTTCGAATTAAATTGGCACATCTGTAGGTATGATAGGAATCCGTGATATTAATATATTTTTACCTCGGAACTTGCCATTTAAAATGCTGGCTTCGATCACGTTTTTCTTTAATTTTTGAATGACTAATCGCGTACCGTTGCACAGCCGGGGCGGGTTCAAATAACGAAGCAACATAATCGGAGATCCAACCTTTAATTGTAAATCATGCGGTGGCATGCTTGGCAAATCCAGTGAGTTCAAAAACTCTGTGGGAAAATTTACTGCTTCGCTGTCGTTGCATACTGTATCAATAGATTTATATGATATGCCAAGTTCCCTGGCAACAACATTTGTATCTTCAGATATGAATTGTTAACGTCTACATTTTTTGCCGCTAAAATTGCTCTTCCTGCAAAGTCCACCCCTAAATTTTTTTTTTATTTTTTAGACAAAATTTTTAGTTTTTATTTTTTTATGATACAACATACTAAAATACATACAATCCTAAATTTTCACCCTTCTACGATCAACCCTTATTTTTTAATAGCCATTTTAGCAATTTAATCATTTTTCATCTCCGGTCGATAACTGATCAATCGTTATTTAATTAGTTATCCCCGCCAGATGTCTACAGGTGTCACTTCCGATCCAGTAAGCAGCACGGAGTAGGTATGAGAACAAAGCCGGTCTCCTGTTTCTCTCACACAATAAGACTTCTCTCACTCCCTACACAGTTGTCGGCTATATTGTTTATGCATCAAGTGTAGTAGTAACGTTGACAATTTTATATATAAGATTATTATTTATAGAATAGGAATGATTAATAGTTAATATGAGAATTATACTGATATAGCAAAATGATAATTGTCAACGTTACTACTACACTTGATGCATAAACAGTATAGCCGACAACTGTGTAGGGAGTGAGAGAAGTCTTATTGTGTGAGAGAAACAGGAGACCGGCTTCGTTCTCCTCCCTACTCCGTGCTGTTCACTGGGTCAGAAAAGACACCAGTAGACATCTGGCGGGAATAACTAATTAAATGACGATTAATCGGTTATCGACCGGAGTTAAAAAATGATTAAATTGCTAAAATGGCTATTAAAAAATAAGGGTTGATCGTAGAAGGGTGAAAATTTAGGATTATATGTATTTTTGCATGTTGTATCATAAAAAAATAAAAACTAAAAATTTTGTCTGAAAAATAAAAATAAAAATTTAGGGGTGGACTACCCTTAACATTTAGGGAGATGAAAAATAGATGTTGGCCGATTCTCAGACCTACTCAATATGCTCATTAAATTTTATGAGAATCGGTCAAGCCGTTTCGGAGAAGTATGGGTACGAAAATTGTGACACAAGAATTTTATATATAAGATGAATATGTGTATGTATATGTATGTATGTATGTTCGTTTGTACGTGTGTATATATATTATAATAATGGCAATAATAGTAATAATACGTTAGACTAATCGTAGTGTTTTGTGATCAGCATGTTGATATTTTGAAGCAAAGTTGGTACAACTTACTTTGCAATAGTGTTTTGCGGGAAGTCCCGCACTCTGTATTAACTGCTTATAGAGAAAAATTGATGTCTCCTTTTCCAAGAGCATGTTCATAAATATTAATATTTTGCTAGAACTATGAAAGCTCTGGAGTAAATATTTATCATATGTAGGTACTTAGCTACTTTAAGGTTATTTTTTTGTTAAATATGACGGAATAATTTTCTCTTATATTATACACAGTATGGTCGAATAAAGCTTCAGTAAATTACTTAAATATAAACTTTAGGACATGTGGTATAATAAACAGCAATGATATGGTCATTGTTGTGCTACGTTTAAATAATGAAACATCATTATAAAAAAATAAAAAAAAAAAAAATACATTTGAAGCCAAATGGAGTGATCAAGCAAGAAACTAATATAGGTGATGCTTACAAAAATACATTAAACAATACAAATCTGGCTTTTTCTACATACTTTCTAATGGTTATATATGAAATAAAAGATTTTCTGCCAGCAATTCCCGCCCTTACTTTTTTTAACGCTCATAAATATTATCACTGATTAGCATAGCGCGCTACTAATGTTATGTCTTTTCTAGACGCATATAATACGAAATTGATGAAATAACGGAATGTACTTACTCATTTCTAAAGAATTAAAGACATAATCGACATTTTAATTGATGCTCACTACTTGCTCGACTGTCCTCTTTACATACAATAATTTATGGAATCTTTGACGTAAGTACACGTAAAAAACATTAAAAAAAAAAAAAAAATTGTTTATGTAATGCAACAATATTGCGACACTTACATGACGATACCAGAACTACTGAAACAATGAGTGTATACTTTAGGAGTGCGTTTGCACTACCAGCGCAGCAGAAGCTATAAGGCACATAACCATTGTGAAAGAAATACCGCGAACCTAGTACTAGTGACAGGGAAAAAAAGTAGTAATAAGTTTATTATAATATACATAGTGATAAACCTTTTCGCATACTGCTATTTGTTCGTCATGTCAAGTCTCAAGTGTCACTATGTACGTATAAGATTTTCGACAATATAAGAAATATGTAGTTATAATTTTCGTAAGCCTTAGTTTAAGTTAAAATTCAGGTTAAGAGTAGCAAGGTAAAGTAAATAAGTGTAAAAAAGTCAGTGATTATTCATATATGTGGACACGAAATAATATTGAACTTACTTTTTCCCAGCCGGGCTTACAACGGTTTTAATAATTGCAGCTGGATGATTAAGTCGATTTCTTATTTAACTTGTATGTAACATGAGAGTAATACCCATTTGTTAAAGAACTATGGCAAACCAAAAGTTCACGTCAGGAAGCATCTTCTGTGCTTGTGGTGTTTCTGCATACCTCTGGTTTAAAAGTATTAAACAATTTTACCTGTTTTTTTATTTACAAATTTTGTCAGCCATTTATAAGTACAACTTCTTTACGTAAGTTATTTTACTTTATTTACAATATCGTTTAAAATTTTTATTTTTTTATTCAATATTGTAGGCTATTAATCATCATTGTTCTATTGCCAATAACTGACAAATGAAAGTTATTCTTATAACTCTTGTCAAGAATTGGTCAAAAATTTATTTTGCATGTTACTTAAAAATACATGACAAACAAAACAATTATGCTAAAAGAGACGTACATGCATATAAGTTAATTATGTATATAAAATTATTTATTGTATTTCTAATAGGATTGTCGATATGAAAAAAAAAGAAAGTATATGAAGCACAGTTGAGTAGAGAAGAATGGCTAAAAATTCCTGCTTTTACCGGTTGGCTAGTTCTCCTTGTCAATCGTTTAATAGTGTTCAACGTGTAAAACGAAACTAGGGGCTAAGTTTAAAACGTTAAAGTATCACGCCAGCTGTAATCGACATCTTAAAAATGCAGGGATTGAGGAACCTTCTACTAAAGACGATTTCAAACTACCAAGTGAGCCCTCCACACAAAAACGTAAAATTGCCAAAGAGAAACTGAAGTTTATTTCAATAATGTTGTCGTTAAACATACCTTTAAAAAATGCACCCGCATTATTAAAATGCATGATGTCTATGGACCAAACGCTATTAAAGGAGCTTTACGTTGGAGCAACAAGAGCTCATAACTTAAGTGTCAATGTAATTGGTGCTTTCCGAAAATATCGATTAGCGGAAACGTTGCGATCAACTTTCTTTTTCGTCTGCCTCGATGAGGCAACCGATGTATCTAAAGATATATCTCTTATTATTTCTTTACGGTCAAGTGATAGAGAAGATGGCCAGGTAAAGAGAGCTTTGTGGGATTTATCACCATGGTACATCGGAGGTCAAAAAGATAGTGCTGGATAAGAACGATTATTTGAAGTTGTCCAAAACTCACTCATAAATTATAGTATCCCTCTCAAGAATATTTTAGGAAATTGTACGGATGGATGTCCTTCTATAACTAGAAGAAAATCCGGTTTGCAAGCCCGAATGGAGGAAGTAATTCCTAATATAATTAATATTACGTGCCCAGCACACAAGACACTTGGATTCTAAACATGCAATGATGATGCTACCTGACGGAATATAATTATTGATTAAAAAAATATGCATCATGAGTAATAAATCAAAAAACAAACATTATTTGAGCAATATTCAAACGAAGCTTGTAATTCCTAAACTTAAATTTCTTTAATGGGTGAAAATAAGATATCTGCAATTGGAAGCATGTGTGACCGTATTTTGGAGCAGTGGTCGGCTATTTTGGATTCAGCCCAAGAGCTAGCTGCAAAATACGATGAATTAGCTAAGGAAGTCCTTGCTTTAATGAATTAAAGAGATATAAAATGTTACCTTTTAATGATGCATTACATTCTAAAGAAAACAAACAATTTAAATTTACTTTTTTAAGAAGAAGACGTCCTAATTAACAACGCTAAACGTCAAATTGAAAGAACGTACAAAGATTTACTGTTTTGTGTAATGGATCGCACTTATATTCGTTACGTACCAGCAGAAAAGCTGGACTCATTTAATAGTTTTTGTACTCACCTTTTGCAGATTTTGACTTGGGTGGAGAATTACCCTATGTTCTGATGTCATCTACTTCTGAATTACAATCGTTTTACAGTAACACATTTAATTTTATGATTGCTTTGGCCGTAGAAATGTGAGAAAGGTTTGTTGAAAATTAAGACACTCTGTATGAAAGTATTTAACCTTAAACTATTAATTGTTGTTTGAGTCCTGACACTTATAATTATAATTATTTTAATAAACAGTACGATACTTTTTTCTTAGATTTGATAAATTCCAATACCCAATACTCGATGCCACCTCCTGTCTGGAACCTCGCAATGCTGTATCAAGAGAATTTCGAGAAGCTAAGTTCTTGAGTACATTTCTGAAAGTTTTTTAAATGGTAGTGAAAGAGGTGGAGGCTTTAATAATGGAAGAAAAATGGAATCAACTACCATTCATTAATCACTGGGCACATTTTGACATTAAAAAGCTTAAAGTCAGTGATTTCTGGCAGTTTATAAATACAGAAGTTAACATTAATGGTCGTCGTATGTTCGAAGAAATTTGATCCGTGGCGCTTCCAGTAATGGCATGCCCGTATGCAAATGCCAGTCCAGAACGAAAATTTAGTAAACGAAAAGACATTTAAACAGCTAAACAGAATTCTCTTAATGTTCAAAGTGTTAATGGTATTCTGAAAGCCCGTGAAGCAATCAAATTGTTGAGCCCAGACTGCTTTTTTAAACCACCAGAATAGATAGTGAACTATTATTCTACCTATTAAAGCTGTAAGAAAAGAAAAGTATTGCCAATGCCTTGTATCACCATAACTACATAAATATGCAAAATAAGTTATAATCAAGGAAGGAGTTTAAAAATTGTATTTTAAATCTAATTTGCCTGCTAATAAAGTTACCTCGTTTGAGTATTAAAATAATACGTCTGCATTTATTGTCTACTCCAAGTTCTAAGTTCGCCTTTCTGCCCATAAAATTGTTATAGACTGCGTTGATGATGAATATACTGATACTTTTGATTGTTTGACTTTTTTTATGTATTCATAGCATACACTCTTGATTTTGTTTTCTTAAGACTTAAACAAATTCCAAAATCATTTAAAAAAATTATATTTACTACTCACTTTGAAACTGTTTGAACGAAGAGACTTACTATCGATGGTATAAGTAGGAGGCTACACGATGAGACTTGGAAGTTTCAGCTGTCACAGATATGCGTAGGATGCTATTTGATGAGGTCCCTGAATTTGAGCTGATATTGAATATTTAATTAAATCTTAGAGAGAACAAATTTTACCGCCTTGGATGTAGGAAAGTACTGAAATAATCATTTGACACAAAGTAAACAAACAAAAAAGTAAAAACATGGGTGAAACAGCAAGACTTGAATTTTTAAATCCAATAACTGCAACATAATTATGTGTTAAGAAATGCAATCAAATGGATTAGTTATTCCTTTTTATTGCATACTAACAACAACAACAACAACATTAAAGAAAACAGAACAGCATTGAAGACTTATTAATTTACTGTACAGTATTAAGATATATAAATGAAAGTGGATTTTATATCGGATTTCGTAGGTTATATCAGCATCCAGCCTAAAAAGCCTTCTACTAATTTCCACTTTAAGTTTTGCATGCCACTCAAGATTTATTCAAATATAATGCAAAAATAATGTACAACTGTAACAAAGTTAACCAAGTTCTCCCATGTGCCGGTCTGCTTAGGCTTGACAGCTGATGGCTTTCTCTCAATTCTCGAGATGCTGCACCACCTGATAGCTAGCCCGCAAAATATCGACTTATGCAATAAAAAAGATACTAGGCGACGTGTTTTTATCTGCACATTTTGTTTATGCAAATATCTGGATCTGCCAACCTTTAAACTTAAAAGTAATGATTGTGTATATATAGCTATAGTACTATGCCCTTAATAAATGGTAAACGTCGCATGCAATAATCATCTGTAAGTATGTAAAAAAATGTATCTTTAGTTAATTTGATTGATTACTGTTGTATAATTTAATTAAATTAGATTTCTTTTGGAGCACCTATTGCGACATTTAAAAAATGCATTGATCGTAAGAACTGGTACATAGATAATTATCATTCTTTCAATCATAATTTTCAAATAATATTCAACTGTTCGCTTATAATAGCGCGAGATTTGAAAATATAACACATGAGTAAACTTGAAAAATATACATGGTCCCTGTAGCTTATTTATAATAAGTCTTATTTTCTTATTGTAATTTTGTTTGAAAATTATGATTTAAACAATAATAATTATCTATGTACCAGTTCTTTAGATCACTGCATTTTTTAAATGTCGCAATATGTGCTCCAAAAATAATCTAATTATATAAAACTATACAACAGTAATTAATCAAAATAGTCAAGGATACATTTTTTACATACGTACAAATGATTATTGCATGCGACGTTTACCATTTATTGAGCACGTTGTACTATAGCTATATATACACAATCATTACTTTTAAGTTGAAAGGTTGGCAGATCCAATTATTTGCATAAACGAAATGTGCAGATAAAAAAGCGTCGCCTTGTATCTTTTTTACTGCATAAGTTGATGTTTTGCAAGCTAGCTTTTAAGGTTATGCAGCATCTCGAGAGTTAAGAGAAAGCCATCAGCTGTCAAGCTGTAGCAGACCGGCACATGGGAGAACTTGATTAACTTTGTTACAGTTGTACATTATTTTTGCATCATATTTAAATAAATCTTGAATGGCATGCAAAACTTAAAGTGAAAATTAGTAGAAGGCTTTTTAGGCTGGATGCTGATATAACACATAAAATCCGATAAGTAATCTTCATTCATTTATATATCTTAATACTGTACTGTAAATGAATTAGTTATTAATGCTGTTCTATTGTCTTTACTGTCGTTGTTGTTGTTGTTGTTAGTATGCAATAAAAAGGAATAACTAATCCAATTAATTGCATTTCTTAACATATAATTATGTTGCAGTAATTGGTTTTAAAAATTCAAGTCTTGCTGTTTCACCCATGTTTTTACTTTTTTGTTTGTTTACTTTGTGTCAAATGATCATTTCAGTACTTTTCTACATCTAAGGCGGTAAGATTTGTTTTCTCCAGGATTTGATTAATTAATTAATATCAGCTAAAATTCAGGGACCTCATCAAATAGCATCCTACGCATATCAATGACAGCTGGAACTTCCAAGTCTCATCGTGTAGCCTCCTGCTTATGCCATCGATAGTAAGTGTCTTCGTTCAAACAGTTTCAAAGTGAGTAGTTAATCTAACTTTTTTTAAATGATTTTGGAATTTGTTTAAGTTTTACGAAAACAAAATCAAGAGTGTATGGTATGTATACATAAAAAAAGTCAAACAATGAAAAGTATCAGTATATTTATAATCAACGCAGTCTATAACAATTTTATGGGCGGAAAGGCGAACTTAGAACTTGGAGTAGACAATGAATGCAGACGTATTATTTTACAACTTAAACGAGGTAACTCTATCAGCAGGCAAATTAGATTTGAAATACAATTTCGAAATTCCTTGCTTAATTATAACTTATTTTGCATATTTATGTAGTAATAGTAATACAAGGGATTGGCAATACTTTTTTTTTTTTACAGCTTTGATAGGTAAAATAAAAGTTTACTATCTATTCTAGTGGTTTAAAGAAGCAGTCTTGGCTAAACAATTTGATTGCTTCACGGGCTCTTAGAATACCATCAACACTTTGAACATTAAGAGAATTTTGTTTAGCTGTTTTAATGTCTTTTTGTTCACTAAATTTCCGTTCTGGACTGGCATTTGCATGCGGGCATGCCATTACTGTCAGCGCCACGGATCCACTTTCTTTGAACATACGACGACCATTAGTGTCAACTGCTGTATTCATAAACTGCCAAGAATCACTGACTTTAAGCTTTTCAATGTCAAAATGTGCCCAGTGATTAATGAATGGTAGTTGATTTTATTGTTTTTTCATTGATGAAGCCTCCACCTCACTCACTACCATTTGGAAAACTTTCAGAAATGTACCAAAGAACTTAGCTTCTTGAAATTCTCTTGATACAGCATTGCGAGAACCCAGACAGTAAGTGGCATCGAGTATTAAGTATTGGAATTCATCAAATCTAAGAAAAAAGTATCGTACTGTTTATTTAAATAATTATAATTAAAAGTGTCAGGACTCAAACAACAATTAATAATTTGAGGTTAAATGCTTTTATACAGAGTGTCTTAATTGTCAACAAACCTTTCTCGCATTTCTACGGCCAAAGCAATCATAAAATTAAATGTGTTACTGTAAAATGTTTGTGATTCAGAAGTATAAGACATCAGAACATAACGTAATTCTTCACCCAAGTCAAAATCTGCAAAAGGTATGTGACGTGGACTTTTGCGCCCTGAGACACTATAGGGTGTTGCAGCCTGGGTGGTCCCGAGACAACGTCCAAAGACACTTACACAGATCCTCTCGCCGTAGTCCGCCGTTCCCTGAAACGCGAAAAATTTCTGTCGCCACGCTCACGATGTCCGCTGCTTGGCCCAGAAGACTCGTTCCTGAGAAGGTCCCGACGGCGGTAGTCCGTCGGGATCAGACTACTCTCCCAAGGAGAAACGAGGCGTGACCTATAAATTTGGAAGGAAGGAAAAACACACGCACGATAATAGAAGAGTTAAATAATTTTCAAGAACACTTTATTTTAGGCGATTTTTTACACGTGGGCTTTTAGGCCCGAATTTTAGCACAATCTGGCGCTATCGCAACAATCCGTGACAATCACACTTTCCCCCCGGACTCTTCCGTTTTCGCACTCCACGCTTTCTGGGGGCGTCCCGCGCTTCTTGATTCCCCTACACACACGTAAATACACACACGCTCGCACACTCTACTTTACCCTTACCTCCGGGTTCACCATATTCCGGGTCAAATCAACTATTCGGCCTGCCAATGACCTGGTTTTGCAGATGGCAGCTGGGGGTGGCGATATTTCTTGTCTCCTCGGTCGTCGGTCGCAAGGTCGTCCTCGGTTGGCTTGGAAAGCTTATTTTGCTCTTCTCTTTCTCTCTATCTCGATTTCCTTGATTCCTCCCGAAAACGCGAAAAACTTTGAAGCTCTGGTTCGCTCGGATGCTACTCCAAGAGTGTCGCGTTAGGCCCACCAATTAGTGCAGCCTCGCGCATTTTCGCACTATATCTACATACATACTTTTGAATTTTACCGCCAGGACATTATTCACACGCACTCGAACGCGACGTAATTTATAGTACATACGCTTAACACAGATACATAGGTATACATACATTCTTTATTGAGGACGCAATACTGGATCAGCACAATGGCGCGGTAGTTACAAATATTTCATAATACGCCCTTACACAGGTAGACCCTTTTATACTAGAACTACACATTTTTGGGCTTTTCTTCGGCACTATGTCTTCTCTTCTATCCTTAGCTCTACTCCTTGTATCCGATTACTCTCACGTAGCACATAAGAAACACAGACCCAGACCTTTATTAGCTTGTTATAAATAAAAATAGATTCCACCTTGATGACTTATTTCGGCGCTTAATGCTATATAGGGTCAGAGAAAAATGACTCCGTCATATTCCCCTACCCTAGAACGAATATCTCCCTGAGTGTTCGGTTTACTCCGAAAAATGTCCCAAGTAAAAGAAAATATTCAAACAAAAGTACCTATCCGGGTCTCCTAACCCAGCCGCCTCTTGAACTCGGGGTTGTTGGTCTTTTTCCCGGGCTTCGTGGCCTTCGAAGTTTAGGTGTCCACGGCTTATCCTGGTAAAGAAAGGGTGGGGATGGGAAGGCGTACGGTACGGTGCGTCGTGGTGTCCAGGCATACCCACCCCCTCGTTCTCCAGGTAAGGAAATCTTGGCCCTTACTCTTGTTGCAACGCAAATACGGTACGGAAGCAAAACAAACAAACGGCGCTACGTTTTTTTTTTTTTTTTTTTTTTTTACGAACACTTCTGACCCCCCTTCAACATCGTCCATCCTCCCTTTCCAGATCTTCGCATTCCTCGAGCATTCACCGGAGTCCCCTAGCGCGAAGGTGGTCTGGGAAAGCTCTCATATCCCCGACAGTGTGCAGGAAATTGCGGCGCTCCCAACGATTCTGTTCTTGGGCCTTCTGCTCTCTCTCTTGCTCGCACGCTCGGAGGTTTGGAGGGCTGGCAACCTGGTGGCCCGAGTGTGGGCGTCCTACCTGACCTAATTTCAAACGTTTCTGGAGCGCGGGGTTCACGAGACGATACGCAAATGGGTTTGGGTCGGGTTGGGCCTCGGGGTACGGAACATCCCAATGGTGCTCGACTAACGGAGGTCTCGGCGGCCCTACTGGTCTCCCAGGGAATGCTTGCCGTTCATCCCAGTGCTGGTTAGGGAACGTGTAATCAGGTCGCAGTTGAGGCCACGCTTCTCTCTGGGGGCCCAATGGTGGTCGGTCTACCTCCCCCAATCGCAACCCTCGAGGGTGGTCCCGGCCGTGAGGAGTCCTGGCGTACTGGTCTCGTCCAAGGGGCGATCGAAGTCGGAGCGGCTCAGGGGTCTCCTGGATGACGCGCCGGTTCAAAGGAACGCGATCCCAGGACGCTTCGACCAGTGGTGGTGGAGATCGATACGGTGGGGGTGCTCCGGAAGAAGAAGGCGGGGGGGCTCGGTGTTTGGCTCTTTCTCTCTGCAAGTATTCGTGGTGAGCATCTGAACAACGGGGACACGAATTCAGATCTGCTTCTCGTCTCCCGCAGTTTCGACAGAACCTTCGGACCAATGGCTCACAGCAGTCCCCAGAGTTATGTCCTCTTTCCCAACACGCGAAGCATGCGTGCGGGGGAGGATCAACGCGAGGGTTGGTCGGAATCCTCTGCACGTCCGTGAACATTACTCCCCCGGTTTTTACAGGCAGAAAACCGTCTCGCAACGGCCTGGCCCAGGGGAGTCGATCGGAGTTTTCTGCCGCCACGGGGATACGACTCCCCGACGATTCGTTGCGGATGGGTTGGGGCGTCACTCGAAGCGAGGAAAATGCCTCGGGACAGACTACGAGTCCGATCGTCTGAGGCTCTCCCGCGTCCCAATCCATCGGCGTCGCCAAATGCACAGTCGCTTGTACCTGCTCTGGCCATGGGTAGTGAGCCCGAGGAGGAGAGACGGCTGTCGTATTTTCCCGTCGTACCTGGTGTTCAGGCTTACCGGTGGGTGACGGTGGACGGGAGAGCAACCTTCTCACAGGAGGCCCTGCCTCTTCCACTGAAGGACGGTGAGGGGGAGAATGCGGGGACTCGTAGTCATCGAGCTGTAGCTGTCGAGGGCTTCGAGCCTTCCGCTTACACTGCTCTTCGCCTTTTCTCTTTCTTTCCTGGCCCATGCTCGCCTGGATACCCGCCTCGAGTTTGCGCAGGGACCCGGGTTCGTCCGCCAGGTAATCCAGTTACAGCCGCACTAATTCATCGACCTCCTTTTTCTTGCTCACGGTTATCTTAACTGCTGGGTTGCTTGCCGGGATGCTTGCCAAAGCACGAGCCCTCAACTCGTCCAATGCATCCTCCTCGGCTCTGGCAAGGAGGGGAGACCCAACGCTCACAACACCCCTGGTCGCTTCTCCCGCCTACGCCTGGGGGGTATCGCTCCACTGCTGATAAACCCGTCCAGTTCGCTATCCGCCCAATCAAGGAGATCGTCGATCCGGGGGTGCTCCAGCACGCGTTCCAGGGTTGGGGAGGTTGCACCTACGGGAAACTCTTCGTCCACCAAACCCTCGATAGCTTCCTGCTCTTCCCTCCCCAATAACTCTATCGCCACTGGTATCCGAACACCCTCGCGGAGGGGTTCCCCTTCCAGGGCGTTCTTGGGGGTTTCCTCCGATTCACCCAGTGGCTGCTCCGTTGGCCCTATGGGGTCCTCGGCCGAGCTAACGGGAGCTGGGGGACCATGGTCTATGGTAAAGGGTGGGTCGCCTACTACCGGGGGCGGGGTGGGCTCATGGTCACCGTCAGGCGCAACATCCGGCGTGGCGTCGGGCACGGCCTCCATTGGTGCCGACACTTCTGCTCCATCCGACTCCTCCACCGGTACCTGTAAAGAAACATCACGCACTTGTATAAGCGCCTCAGTTAAAATTTACCCTCAGCATGGAAGGAAGTTGAAAGAAGCAAGAGGGTAGGCGCGAAAATCTCGGGGAATCGTTAGGTGCTCGATTTTCCTCGCGGGGGCACACATCGCTTGATGTCGGATATATGTGAAACGCGCTCTTTGTTTCCCTTGCGAAGAACATACACTACCGGTGATTTTACTGTGACGACCTCATACGGTCCCTCAAACTTCGGCGCAAGCTTTGCAGAGAACTTTTTCGCAGCATCAGACTGGTAGTGAGTTCGCCGCATCACCTGCATGCCTACATTAAAACTCACATCGCGTCGCCCGCGATTATAATGCTTTTCCTGTTTTGATCTCGCGTCCTCAATATGTTTAGCCACTAAATCGCGCAACGCATCTAGTCGCTTAACTCGATCTTCCAACGCATCCGGCGAAATCCGCTCAATTTTCTCCTTAGGTTCGACTTCACGGCGCAAACTTTTCACTGGTTTTGGATTTCTGCCGTAGTTCAAGAACGCCGGCGAAACTTTCAACGTCGCTTGGGTCGCAGTGTTAACCGCGTGGCGAAACTCATGCACATGCAGGTCCCAGTTGCGATGATCGTCGCCTACAAATATTGCTATAATTTGCTTTAAAGTCTGATTAGTTCGCTCCACGGGATCGGCTTGGGCATGGTAGGGAGGTGTGAAAACATGCTGGACCCCGTACTCCTTTAATGTCTCGGCGATCAACTTATTACTAAATTCGTGGCCATTATCCGTCAAAAAGTACTCCGGCGTCTCCCATCGAAATAAAATTAGTTCCTTTAACGCTCGCACTACGCTTTTACCATCGGCTATACGAAACGGCTTAACTTCGATCCAACGCGTGAATAAGTCCTCAAAAACAATCAAGTACTTATGGCCACTTTTACTCGGCGAAAATTCCATCAGATCGGCGGCCACGACGGCTCACGGTCTCTCCACGATTCGCTTACCTATTAACCCTTGCGGGGCTGTCTGCGGCACTTTAAACTGCTGACACAATTCGCACGCTTTTACGAACCTTTTGACGTCATAAGACATTCCCCGCCAGTAATACTCACGAGCTACGCGATCGTAAGTCTTCTCGATCCCCATGTGTCCGCTCGACGGCGAACAGTGTGCATCGGTCATGACGCGCTCCTTATAGTTTTCCGGCACTACCAGTCACCACTTTTCCTCTCGATGCGTGATCGGATCTAACAGCAAATCTACCCAGTGACGATAAAGTTTCCCGTCCTCTACGCGCCAATCCTTATATTTGAGCGGATATTCAACCACCTATTTCATCATTTTAACGTACCACTCGTCGCTAATCTCGTCAAACGCAGCAATTTCTTCCTCTTCCCCCGACAATCGAGATAGTGCGTCCGGCATGTGGTTCATGGTGCCCTTACGATGCACGATCTCAAAGTCCCATTGGGACATCTCTAACGCCCACCTCGCTGACCGCCCCGCTGGTTCGCGCAAGTCTTTGATCCACTTCAGGGCGCTGTGATTGGTAATCACAGTGAACCGATACCCCTCCACGTACGGTCGCAGTTTTTTAAGTGCCCAAATTACCGCGAGACATTCCTTCTCCGTGACGCTGTAATTCTTCTCCGCAGGTGTTAACACACGGCTTATATACACGATGGGATGCTCGCCATCCTCATGCTCTTGGGATAACACCGCGCCGATCGCTTAGTTACTTGCGTCAGTCTGCACGGTGAACGGCTTAGCAAAGTCTGGCCACGCTAATACTGGCGCATCCGTCAAAGTCCCCTTTAATTTATCAAACGCTTCCTGCTGCTCCGCTTCCCACTCCCACATTTGTTTCTTGCGCAATAATTTAACTAACGGAATTTTCATCTCCGAGTCACGTTCGATAAATCGGCTATACCACCCGACCATCCTTAAAAATCGGCGTAACTGCTTAACATCCCTAGGGGCGGGATATTTCAATACCGGTGCAATCTTCTCGGGATCGGGGCGCAACCCATCCTTATCTAATATAAAACCCAGGTAGGTAAGTTGCGACAAGCAGAACTCGCACTTTTCAAATTTGATCTCCAACCCGGCTCCCGTTACCCGACGCATGACTATTTCCAAATAGCGCAAGTGTTCGTCAAAATCGTCCGTCGCTACGATGATATCGTCTAGATACCCGAAAATGTTGGGTTGCAAATCCGGCCCGAATAAGGCGTCGATGAGCCACTGAAACGTCATCGGCGCATTAGTCAAGCCGAACGGCATCCGTCGAAAATGCCACAGCCCTGAACCCGGCATCGAAAACGCGGTATACTTCCTACTCGAGGCTTCCATGGGCATCTGAAAGTAGGCCTGTTTCAGTTCGATTTTGGATAGATACCGCGCAATTTGGAGTCGGTCCAGAATCTAATCCATACTCGGCAAGGGGTACGAATCGCGAGTCGTCACCTTATTTAAGTCGCGAAAGTCGATGCAAAACCGGTAAGTCCCATCCGATTTCTTTATTATCACTGGGTCGCTACTATAATCGCTCGACGATTTTTCGATTATCCCCTCGTTGTACATTCGCTCTACTTTCTCGGTCGCTATTTCCTGCATCCGCGGCGACATACGCCTCAACCGATGTTGAATCGGTGTGCGATCGATCACGCGAATAACGTGCTCGGTTAGTTTAGTTATTTCTGGCGCTTCGGTGGATGACGATAATACTTGCTCGATCAGTTTATTCACTCAGCCACGCTGATCGTCGCCCACCTCCACGATACCGGCGCATTCCGCGAAAATCACTCTCTCAGGTTCATCGCTCCCTCCGACGAATGAAGCCCATGGTCCTTCGCTCGCTTGCCATAGTCGTTTACCGAAGTTAGCCTCGATCTCAAAGTTCTGACAGAAGTCTATCCCCAGAAGAAGGTCCTGATCGATGTTTGGCACCGCTTTCAAATACAAAACGCCTTCCCTCGTTCCGAGGTCAATTTGTGCCTTAAGCACCCCCAACACTCTAGTCACTTCCGCATCAACATTACGCATCACGGAGTTACTTGGCAACAGGTGCTTCTCGAATTTATCGTCCACTTTAGGCCTGACTAGTGAGGAGGTCGCTCCTGGGTCTAATAAAGCCTTGTAGCTCCGACCCCCTAACGACACACAAATATAGTTGCGATTATCATCGCTCACGCCGGCAATTTCTTCGTGGAGCCCCACATGCAACCCACCTGCATACTTCGCACGTTCCTCATCGCTCAGGAGCTTCCAACCAAGGGTCGCCGAGGGGGAAGCGTCGTCGAGGGAATAGAATAGAATAGAATAGAATATTCAATTTATTCAAACCGTGTGGTAGAACCACGTACAGCTCTCACAAATGTACAACTAAATAAATACTAGATTACAATATAAATACTATACATATTAACAGTTTCTTATGAGCTAAATTTCAGCTTAATTACTAATGTTCGAAGATTAACAACAAATAAATATTTAATATCACATGATTAAAGACCATAGGTATAATAAATTTAAAATTAATAACAGGAACAAATTTATGTAAGATGAAAATAAATATTGATGAGTTTATAAAAGTCCATGCTTAATTTATACAATGTTATTAAAATTGAGCATCTTTGAGCGTCATTGAGCCACCTATATACTAATAAAATTATACTTGTGTAGAATTATTTAAAATTAAACGCATTATAAAAGAATTTACATATTTAAATAGATGAGATGAGAACTAAATTTAATTTGTGCGTTCATATAAGATTTACGTATTAAGTACATGAAGTCATATAAAACTGACCAATTTGTATCCAATAATTTAAATATTTTAAATATTTTGTCGCATTTACAAATCTACATCAAAAAATACAAATATAAAATATAAATAAATATATAAAATCGTGAACCACTCAAGTCAGAGACCAGGTAAATTTGGCAGAGGATCATCAGACTCATATCTCCATTCAGCCAGATCTCGCTCGAATAACTCGCCAGTGAGAGACCTCCTAATAGCGTCATAATTCAGTACATTTATATCCTCCGGATTAAGTGTATTCAAATAAATAATTGACTGATAAATAAACGAACGGCGATACATCTCCGTACGTATGCGAGGGATAACATAGTTTTTCTCAGGAAAACGAGTTAAACGACGCAGAGCCAATCCCTGATTTTCAAAGGATACAAGGCGGTTATGTAGATAATCAGGGCTATGCCTAGAGGTGACAGAAAAAGGCAAGAGAACGAAGCATGAAGTCACGACGACTGGGAACCGACATCCAGCCCAATGCAAGCCGATGTGGAGTAACCCGCTCCCTACGTCGTATATTACCAAATGCGAATCTGACACAAGCGTTTAGTGCTCTATGTAAGCGAAGACTAGAAATACAATCAATGGGATAATAAGCCACAGCCATATAATCAAAATGAGGCAATATAAGGGATTCAACTAAACGCTTTCTGAGGGGAAACGAGAGAGCTCTACGACAAAATTGAAGTGAATATAAAACTCGAAAAACACGTGCTGAAATATGACGAGCATGTCTATCCCAATTTAGAGAGGACGTTAGCCAGAGACCAAGACTTTTTATTTCAGTACTATATTCAAGCTCTACTCCATTAACTCCGACCTTGGGTAGTCTAGACAAATCAAACCGACAAAGAAGGCTTGCATGGCCAATAATCATTGCCCTAGTCTTTTGAGCATTTAGACGTAAACAATTTTCAGCTATCCATTTAGTCACAGCCTCGATATCCAGATTCAATTTTAAAATAGTATCATCCAAGTCCTCCGGCCGACATGAGATGTATACTTGAAAATCGTCAGCGTAACAAATATGTTTACAAAACTTTAACACCCGGTGAAGATCGTTTAGAAATACAGAGAATAGAAGAGGGCCTAAGACACTGCCTTGTGGTACACCACAACCCAGTGGTAGCCAGTTTGGGACAGGAACCCCGTTATGGCAAATAGCATGTGATCTACCCGACAAGTAACTGTAGACCCATTTAATAAAAGAATCATCACAATTTAACCCTCGTAGTTTGGCAAGAAGTAGCTGGTGAGAGACAGTGTCGAAGGCTTTAGACAGATCAAACGTGACGAGGATCGTCAGCATACCTGAGCCCACTGCTCTGCGCGCGTCCTCAAGGAGAGAAAGAAGGGCAGTTTGGGTACTGTGCCCCCGGCGGAAACCTGCCTGATTAGGATCTAGAAGCTTGTTTATATCCATAAACGTGGATAGCTGTTGGTGTAACAGCCTCTCGACAATCTTCGATATCTCAGGAAGCTTGGAGATGGGTCTCGTATCGGATGCCGAAGTCATAGATCTGGTTTTAGCGAGTGGTGTCACGTATGATTTTTTCCAAGGTTCAGGAAAAGAATCGTCAGTAAAAGATCTGTTTATAAGTAGGGAAATGGGTTCAATCAAAGGGTCAATAACTAGGTTCAGCATCTGGGCCGACAAGCCGTCTGTACCACTAGTTGCAGAATTGACAGTGGGTAGGGCACGTCGAATTGTAGTAGTAGTAACCGGGTGTAATTTAAATATTGGTGATTGTGCCTTTAACGGTATGTCTAAAACTTTATGTAAATCCGAATCTTGTAATGATGGAGCTGATTGAGAAAACGATGTATAATTGGCAATCAGTTCATTTGGCGTAAAGGAAAGAATAGGTGAGGGCAAGATCGACCGTGTAAGACCAACTTTCCGAATCAGTGACCAAGTAGACCTAGCATCAGATGCATTTGCAAATTCACGAGATAAATACTTGTTTTTCGAGGAGTCCAGTGCGTTCCTCACATCTCGTCGCTTCTGCCGATAATCATCATAATCAACCGGCAACTTAGTGCGGATAGCACGCTTATAAGCAGTGTTACGAAGCTTGATAAGATTCCTTACTTCTAATGTTACCCAAGGCTTATTTGATCGCTTATCCGAGTCCGGAGAGTCAGAGTGGGCCCTCATTCCGGGGCTTAGTCGCCCTCTTCTCGACACTCTCCTGCAACATCTCGTCCACCGTCTTAAACACATTCAACGGCTAGCTATTCAACGCGTCCCATGACACTGGCTTGGGCCATTCAAACAGGCGATCGTCCTCCCGCTCGCTGGCACTCGCTTCCACTTCCTTCTCGCCTCCGAGCGACACCCCCTCCCCTCCACGAGGCCTCAGCCAAATAATTCTTCTAGCCCTATTCCCCTCAGGGACAGGTGTACTCTTAAGCTCGCTCAGTACGTCGCCGCCCAACATCACGCGCATGCTTGGCGCTATCGCTCGATAGACCCCTGCATCCTCATCATCTCCTTCGAACAATCCGCGAACATCCTGCAGACCCACCTCTTCTGACTCGGAATCAGGGGTCACACTTATCTCGCTACTCATGATCTGCTTTCTCTTGGACTTTCCGAATAACTTGATACTACCGCTATCATCAGCCAGGTCGCTACACTTCTCGTCACTCGATCGATTTTTCACATTCGCTTCACCTCGCTTCATCGCTTCACACGCTTCTCTCGCTGTCTCCGTCGTCTCACATCCCGCCCTGGGGGGTTCAGGGAGCAAGCTCTTTACTGGCCCCCCAGTTGTCAGTTTCCCAGACTCTCACGAAGTTTCTCGCACACGCTACACGATTTGAAGGTCACACCTCGAAGGCCGCATACTTGGCAATACACGTTCCGCGGCATCGTGCCCCCGACCGCGCCCTCAACCCGAGGGGGTCGGTTAGGGCACCCGTGCGACATATGGCCCTTTTGCTGGCACGCATAACATAAAGTCTCGGGGCATTGTGCCGAGCGGTGGCCTACGCCACTACACGTAAAATAGGCGCCCATAAACGGCCCAGGGCGCTGACGATCTCTAGCTGGATTCTCTCCCAGCATCGGAACGGGTTGGCTTGTGCAGCGGGAGCAGGTGGAGGTGGGATCGTAGGCCACGGCCCCAAGTTCCCCCCTACATTGGGTTGGGGTACGGATGGCCATACCCATTGGCCTCCAGTCCATGCCGGCACTCCTGTGTTTCTCACCGCGTTGGGTGGAGTCATCTGCACAGCAGCCGCGTACGACGGATACAAGCTCTGCTCCACAATCGCCGGACCCAGCGACTGAAGGCTCGGTCCCGGCAACAAAGGCGCGGGGGGCATACACGCGACAATGTCCGAATTTGCAGATGGTTTCACTGGTCCCTTCTTTTTGGCCCCTTTATTATTTGGCGTCTCGACGGCGGCAGCGGCGACTTGTTTGGGATTCTCCTTGGCAACCCCCGCTACTTTGGCCCTTGACGCGGAGCTAATAAAGGCGGCTCCAGGGACATGCATTTTCTCCGGTGGTGGAGGCGGAGCGTATTTCCCGTCTAACTCTCACTGTCGCTCCCAACGGCGTCCGTACTCTTGGATGTCATCAAGCGACATTATGAGCTGCCCACTCGTCGCCTTACGATACTCCGGAAGTAAGTTCCGGTACACGGTCTCGGTAACCGTCTTCTGGGACGGCGGCCTGACAAAACGCGACACAATATAGCGGATATTCATCACGTAATCGTTCACCTTTTCCCCTTTCCCCTGAGTCTGGCGCCGCAGATCGTCTAGCAAATCCTCACGATCATCCTCGCCCACAAATTGTCGCTTAAACGCTCGCTTGAACTGCCGCCAGGTCACTACTTCGCTCCTCACGGCCCTAAACAAACGGCTCGCTCTTTTGAACAAGATTACTGGCACAGCGCGATAAAACTCGCTTTCGCTCGCTCCCACACTGACGCGACAGTCTTCCAAATGCTCGAGAAAATCCTCCGCATCTTCCCCCTTATCCTCTCCCAAGAAATGGAGTTTCCAATTCTGGAGGGCCTTCGAGGCCCGGTTCTCGCGTGGTTCAGCCGATCTCTCAGCTCGACCACGCTCCGATGTATTAGCACGTCGTCTATTATGGCCGTTGGCCCACCGACCAGTGAACTCTGCTTCGCTCTCGCTATCCGAGCTTGGCTGGTCACTCAACGCTTGCTCGCCCGCCCTAGGGTGCCATTCTTCGCCCCGAACATCCCGCATTTCCTCCGGTAGGGTCGGCCCTGTCTGTCGCCTACGCTGATCTTGGGGTCTATTACGCGTGTTCCTAGCACTCGGCAGTTGGAAACCTCCCCCTTGTGGGTGAGGGTTTAACGGTCTCCTACGCAGGTTATCCACCGGGTTAAAGGTGGTCGGAGATGGGCCGGCTTTGCGTAAGTCTGGCGTAAATCGTTGGCCTTGAGGGCCGGGGACTCGGGCTCCCGTTGACTCTGCCGCAAACCCTCTCGGCCTCAAACGGCGAGGGAAGACCAGGGTCCAGCCTTCGCTATCTGACGGCGTGGGTTGTTGCGAATGGTCCGAGAAACTGTCTCCTTCATACGCGCGCTCCACCCCCTCCTCGACCTTCTTCCCAAGTACCCTTGGCTGCGTCAGAGGCTTTCTCGATGGCAGCGGCTTCCGTGGCAGCCGGAAGGTCTCAGTCTCGCTACCCGATTCTTCCCGACGCGGATTGAGTCCCCGTAACTCGGCCGTCGCTTGCGCATACGTTTCATCGAGGCACTGGTCACTTGGCACATCTTCCTTCATCGCGGCGTCTCCCGGACCCGGAGACTTGTTAACCCATTCGGTCGCGGTTTGATAGAACTGACAACTCTCCTCGCCGGACGCTAGACGCAGCGCAAGCGTGCCTTGTTTACGGTCGAGCAGAGCATCAAGTTCCAGGGTGCGGGTCCGAGGCAACGGAGGGAACAATAACGCCGGCGCCTTCGAGTTCACTAGTGGGGACCTCCCCAGGTTGCCGGCGGTGTCTCTTCGTCCACCCGTGGCTCCTAGGCGAGTTTCCCCCACGGCTCTACGGAGGGCCCCTACTCCCACGGCCTGCATCTTCCTGATTCGATCGAACACATCGAAAACTCCTAAATCGATTTTCCCGGTATCACCGGGAGGCAACGTCCCCACGAAGCGCATATTCGCTTGACCCTGAAGTGCGAAAATCCGTCGCTGAGGCGTGACGGAGGCCGCCATGACCGAGGACGTGTACACCGTCGTAGTCATCACGGTAGCAGGTACTGTCACGGGACACATCGGTGGAACGAACTCCGAAGTCAGCGTCGTCACGACGCGTGCAAAACTCGGATTCCGGGCGCTAAGATTTTGATCATTAAGATGTAGCGATAAATCTACTCTCGGGGCTCCCAGCCACCGGTGGTCACCTTCGTCACTGCTCCGCATTCCCAATCTCCGAGCGGCACCTTCTCAGGGGGCGGAATAGCCAAATTCGCCCCCACTAGTCGCTACGGTTTCCTCTGCCCCCCATTGACTAGCTTCGGCCCCCGCGATTGACTCGTCGCCATCTTCGGATCCGGCTAGCGCGAAATCACACTCATACCGCGGAATGAGCTCGTTTTCCGGTTCGAGCTCAAGCATTCGATACCGCAACAATCTGTCTCGCAGCGCAAACTCGTCCCCCTCTAAACTCAGTCCCCGCGACGAAAACACGAAAGAATATGAAGAAAGGCAACGCTCAGAAAGAAGAAAGGAAAATAAAATAAACAGAAGTAAAATATTATTTATATGGTAATATAAAAACCACAGTAAAAATATATATATGGAAGACAAGGCACAATAGGCCCTGTTCTCCTCCTGTAAACAAATCACGCACGCAAAAAACGCAAACGGCCTCCAAGATGGCCGCTACTAGTACCTGAAAAGCGAAAGTCGCACGGGCAAGAAAAACAAAACGCGCAAAAAAAGCCGCTCACTCGTTCACCTGAAAATTTGGCGCTATCAAAAAGCCCGTCCAATTCACGCACACGCTTAATTTCCCCAAGCTTCACCGCCTTTCTCTCACTCACGACCATGCGTCCCCTTCCCCTCTCTCTCTGCACACGTGCTTGTACTTGGCGTCGCCCGAGCCAAACACTCTTAAAAACCGGGAAATTCTTAGCAGTTTCCAGAATCTCGACCAACTTGGCCTAAAAAAAGAAAAGTAACACTCCATGCACTAACAGAATGGCGCTAATTCACTAATATCGAATAAAAGACACAACGACAATATTAAGACGAAAAACGACTTCCTTACCAACAACACTTTCACTCTCGGCTCAAAGCAATTCGAACAATTTGTAAACAGAAAGACACCGTAATTCGCGCACTTATAACACCGATTCTCGTTCCCCGGCTAAGTAAAGCCCCATATCGGGCGCCACTTTGTAACGTGGACTTTCGCGCCCTGAGATACTATAGGGTGTCGCAGCCAGGGTGGTCCCGAGACAACGTCCAAAGACACTTACACAAATCCTCTCGCCCAAATCCGCCGTACCCTGAAACGTGAAAAACCCCTGTCCCCACGCTCACTATGTCCGCTGCTTGACCCAGGAGACTCGTCCCTGAGGAGGTCCCGCTGGTGGTAGTCCGTCGGGATCAGACTACTCTCCCAAAGAGAAACGAGGCGCAACCTGTAAATTCGGAAGGAGGAAAAATCACACGTACGACAATAGACGAGTTAAATGATTTTTGAGAACACTTCACTTTATTTTTGGATAACTTTTACACGTAGGCTTTTAGGCCCGAATCTTGGCGCAATCCAGCGCTATCGCAACAATCCGTGACAATCACACTTTCCCCCCGGACTCTCCCGTTCTCGCACTCCACGCATCCTGGGGGCGTCCCGCGCTACTCGATCCCCCTACACACACGTAAATACACACACGCTCGCCCACTCTACTTTACCCTTACCTTCGGGTTCACCATTTTCCGGGTCAAATCAACTATTCGGCCTGCCAATGACCTGGTTTCGCAGATGGCAGCTGGGGGTGGCGATATTTCTCGTCTCCTCGGTCGTCGGTCGCAAAGTCGTCCTCAGTTGGCTTGGAAAGCTAATTCCGCTCTTCTCTTTTTCTCTCTCTCGATTCTCTCGATTCCTCCCGAAAACGCGAAAAACTTCGAAGCTCTGGTTCGCTCGAATGCTACTCCAAGAGTGTCGCGTTAGGCCCACCAATTAGTGCAGCCTCGCGCATTACCGCCCTATATCTCCATACATACTTCTGAATCTTACCGCCAGGACATTATTCACACGCACTCGAACGCGACACAATTTATAGTACATACGCTTAATACAGATACATAGGTATACATACAATATTCGTCGATGACGCAATACTGGATTAGCACAATGGCGCGGTAATATCAAATATTTTATAATACGCCCTTACACAGGTAGACCCTTATATACTAGAACTACACATTCTTAGGCTTTTCTTCGGCACTGTGTCTTCTCTTTTCTCCTTGGCACTACTCCTTATATCCGATTACTCTCACGTAGCACATGAGAAACACAGACCCGGACCTTTATTAGCTTCTGATAAATAAAAATAGATTCCGACTTGATGACACGTTTTGGCGCTTAATGCTATAGGGTAAGAGAAAAATGACTCCGTCATAGGTACGTACAAAAAATATTAAATGGGTCCAGCTTTTCTGCTGGTACGTGACGAATAGCAGTGTGATCCATTACACACGACAGTAAATCTTTGTACGTTCTTTCAATTTGACGTTTAGCGACGTGAATTACGACGTCTTCTTTTTGAAAAAATAAATTTAAATTGTTTATTTTCTTCAGAATGTGTTGCATCATCAAAAGGTAACATTTTATATCTCTTTTATTCATTAAAGCAAGAACTTCCTCAGCTAATTCATCGTTTTTTGCAGCAAGCTCTTGGGCTGAATCCAAAATAGCCGACCACTGCTCCAAAATACGGTTAACACATGCTTCCAATTGCAGCCATCTTATTTTAACCCATCGAAGAATTTTATGTTTAGGAATTACAAGCTTCGTTTGGATATTGCTCAAATAATGTTTGTGTTTTAATTTGTTACTCATGATGTATATTTTCTCAATTAATAATTTTATTTCGTCAGCTAGCATGATCTTTGCATGTTTAGAAGCCGAGTTTCTTGTGTGCTGGGCACGTAATATTAATTATATTAGGAATTACTTCCTCCACTTGGGCTTGTAAACCAGATTTTCTTCGAGTCATAGAAGAACATTCATCGGTACAAATTCCTAAAATATTCTTAAAAGGGATACCATAATCTATGAGTTAGTTTTGGACAACTTCAAATAATCGTTTTGATCCAGCACTATCTTTTTGACCACCGATGTACCATGGTGATAAATCCCACAAAGCTCTCTTTACCTTGCCATCCTCTCTATCACTTGACCGTAAAGTAATAATAAGAGATTAATCTTTAGATACATCCGTTGCCTCATCGAGGCAGACGAAAAAGAAAGTTGATCGCAACGTTTCCGCTAATCAATATTTTTGGAAAGCACCAATTACATTGACACTTAAGTTATGAGCTCTTGTTGCTCCAATATAAAGCTCCTTTAATAGCGTTTGGTCCATAGACATCATGCATTTTAATAATGCGGGTGCATTTTTTAAAGGTATGTTTAACGACTTCATTATTGAAATAAACTTCAGTTTCTCTTTGGCAATTTTACGTTCTTGTGTGGAGGGCTCACTTGGTAGTTTGAAATCGTCTTTAGTAGGAGGTTCCTCAATCCCAGCATTTTTTAAATGTCTATTACAGCTGGCGTGATACTTCAATGTTTCAAACTTAGCCCCTAGTTCCTTTTCACACGCTGAACACCATACTATCAAGCGATTGACAAGGAGAACGAGCCAACCGGTAAAAGCAGGAATTTTTAGCCATTTTTCTCTACTTAACTGTGCTTCATATACTCTACTTTTTTTTCATATCGACAATCCTATGAGAAATACAATAAATAATTTCATATACATAATTTACTTATATGCATGTACGTCTCTTTTAGCATAATTGTTTTGTTTGTCATGTATTTTTAAGTAACATGCAAAATAAATTTTTGACCAATTCTTGACAAGAGTTATACGAATAACTTTTATTTGTCAGTTATTGGCAATAAAACAATGATGATTTATAGCCTACAATATTAAATAAAAAAATAAAAATTTTAAACGATATTGTAAATAAAGTAAAATAACTTACGTAAAGAAGTTGTACTGAAAAATGGCTGACAAAATTTGTAAATAAAAAAACAGGTAAAATTTTTCAATACTTCAAAACCAGAGGTATGCAGAAACACCACAAGCATAGAAGTTGCTCCCTGACGTGAACTTTTGGTTTGCCATAGTTCTTTAACAAATAGGTATTACTCTCATGTTACATACAAGTAAATCAAGAAATTGACTTGATCATTTAGCTGCAATTATTAAAACCGTTGTAAGCCCGACTGGGAGAAAGTAAGTTTAAAATGATTTTGTCTCTACATATATGAATAATTACTGGCTTTTTTACACTTATTAACTTTACCTTGCTACTCTTAACCTAAATTTTAACTTAAACTAAGGCTTTCGAAAATTATAACAACATATTTCTTATATTGTCGAAAATATTATACGTACATAGTGACACTTGAGACTTGACACGACGAACAAATAGCGGTATGCGAGAAGGTTTATCACTATGTATATTATAATTAACTTATTACTACTTTTTTCCCTGTTACTAGTACTAGGTTCGCGGTATTTCTTTCACAATGGTTATGTGCCCTATAGCTTCTGCTGCGCTGGTAATGCAAACGCACTCCTAAAGTATATACTCATTGTTTCAGTAGTTCTGGTATCGTCATGTAAGTGTCGCAACATTTTTGCATTACATAAACAATTTTATTTGTTTTTTAATGTTTTTTACGTGTACTTACGTCAAAGGATCCATAAATTATTGTATGTAAAGAGGACAGTCGAGCAAGTAGTGAGCATCAATTAAAATTTGGATTATTTTTTTAATTCTTTAGAAATGAGTAAATACATTTCGTTATTTCATTAATTTCGTATTATATGCCTCTTGAAAAAACAAAACATTAGTAGCGTGCTATGCTAATCAGTGATAATATTTATGAGCGTTAAAAAAAGGAAGGGTGGGGATTGCTGGCAGAAAATCTTTTATTTTATATAAACATCAGAAAGTAAGTAGAAAAAGCCAGATTCGTATTATTTAATGTATTTTTATAAGCATTACCTATATTAGTTTCTTGCTTGATTACTCCATTTGGCCTTAAATGTATTTTTTAAAGTAAAAACTTCTTATGGCACGTTGGGCACTTTTGTGGGTAAGCATTTTCAGCCGTTCTCGCGACGGGTGAGATTTTACACAGATATACTCCGCGTGTATTCTTATAATATATGTATACTATACGCGCTCTTTGCATGGTCATTCGTTCGTGCTCTCGCGACAGACAAGATTACATACCTATATGTATACTCAGAGTGTATAGGTATGCGAGAGCGCTGCCTGCTATACGCAGCAGCGACAGAGCAGCGTTGGTCTGAGCATTATTCCACGCTCACAGTTTATGCTTGATCGCACGTAGCGCCGCTGCCTGGATCCTACTGCGAACTACTTTGCGCGAGAATTCAAATTCAAAATCGTGTGATTTTTGTAGCAGACAGTAGGCGCAGAAATTTAAATTCGAAAGAAATCTTTGTTTGTATTGGCTAATTAATGCCTAAAAATATTGGATAATGTTGTATGATTACATACATAAATAGTATACCAAGAATTCTTTCGAATTCGAATTTTCGTGTCTACTGTCTGTTAAAAAAATCATACGATTTTGAATTCGAATTTTCGCGCGAAGTAGTTCTTTTGTGGGATCCAGTCAGCGGCGCTATGTGCGATCAAGCATGAACTGTGAGCGTGAAATAATGCTCAGACCAACGCTGATACGCAGTCCTTGCATGGGCATTCGTTCGTGCCCTCGCGACTGACGAGATTGATAATTTTTTATATTTATTTTATAAATGAATATTAAGCGGAAAATTTATTTGTTTCAATATTTCATTTGACTTGTTTTACTGCTCTAGTATTTTTTAAAAAAAATTGATTAATTTTGTATTTACTTTTTACTAATTTTTTCTCATTCAAATAAAACCACTTCCTTTGAATATAGTTTCTATATTATTATACTTTATGTCCATTCAAAAAGTGCCCGAATTGCTTTGATAAACTTGATTTTTTATGTACAATTTTACATGTCGCGAGCGCACCTAAAAATGCTCACTCAAAAAAGTGCCCAGCGCGCCATTAGTTCAAGTTTTGACTTCTGCCTGCACTCCTGAAGTGCTTATTTTTTTTTTTTTTTTTTTTTTTTTTTTTTATAATGATGTTTTATTATTTAAACGTAGCACAACAATGACCATACCATTGCTGTTTATTATACCACATGTCCTAAAGTTTATATTTAAGTAATTTACTGAAGTTCCATTCGACCACACTGTGTATAATTTAAGAGAAAATCATTCTGTCATATTTTCCAAAAAAATAACCTCAAAGTAGCTAAGTATACACGATAAATATTTACTCCAGAGCTTTCATAATTCTAGCAAAATATTGATAATTATGTACATGCTATTGTAAAAGGAGACATCAATTTTTCTTTATAAGTAGTGAGTACAGAGTGCGGGACTTCCCGCAAAACACTATTGCAAAGTAAATTGTACCAACTTTGCTTCAAAATAACAACATGCTGATCATGAAACACTACGATTAGTCTAATGTATTATTACTATTATTGCCATTATTATAATATATATATACACACGTACATACACATACACACATACATATACATATATATATATATATATATATATATATATATATATATATATATATATATGCACGGGCCAGCGTTTACTCGCTTTTTTTTATGGGTTAACTCTTTTTTCTTGCTCCGTGCCGAAGGCTTAGGTCATAACAGGGCATTCCGTATATTATTTAAAATTTCTACTTTAGCGTCTTCTCTATGATAAAAAACTACTGTTAATAACTAATTATATAACTATTTAAACCCAAAATGATGAGAAGAGCCCCAAAGCCGGTACTTTGAAGAAACAATCAAGCCTAAATTCAATACAATTTGTTGTGAACTTAGAGAAAAAAGTTACATTTCGTGATCATAAAAAAGTAAGTCAGTATGCACAATCTGAAATGTAACTTTTTTCTCTCAATTCGCAACAAATTGTGTTAAATTTAGGCTTAATCGTTTCTTCAAAGTACCAGCTTAGGGGCTCTTCTCATCATTTTGGGTTTAAATAGTTATATAATTAGTTATCAACAATAATCTTTTATTATATAAAAGTCGATAAAGCAGAAATTGTAAATGATATACGGAATGCCCTTAATATCAGTTTGACTTTAATCACCTAGCATAGATGTGGCTTACAGGCTTAAGATTTTAAGACGCTCATGTACAGGCACCTTTGTTAAGTGGCAAATTTTGGATACGCACAGAAATGTAAGTATCTCGAATACATCAATATCCTATCGTTCTAACCCTGAATTTTGTGCACTTTAAACGTAAACACCTGAATTGTAGTATCTGAATAGGGATTTGTAATAAATCAATGAATTATCAGCTATAAATTTTTTATTGCTTTAGTAATAGTATTCAATTATTACCCGTTTTAACGATTTTCGTAGACAAATTAAAAGTAGAAAGAGTTTGATTTTTATGACAAATATAAATTATCGATAATAAAAAGAAAATTAAATTTTTACCTCAATAATAACATCCTTTTAAGTAACTAGTTAATTAACAAAATTTACCAAAAAAAACTATCATTTTATTAAAAAAAAAAAAAAATAGCATTGCCGATTTACTCTACCGTTACTCATAATTAATCAAGCCCACATTTGGTGACATAATTTGGAGCTCTAGGAGAAAAATAAATTGACAGACCACCAAAACATAACCATATTTTTAATATCTTTTTTAACCTTGTATTATGAGTCAAAGATGCAATCGAAAAATTAACTGATTTATGTATAATTCATAAAACAGCCACTTACAAAAAATCTTGCAACACAGCTGTAGTCCTATTAAATAGTAGTAAAATATAAAAGGAAACTCATATTATTTTTCAAAGTGCCCTAAATAACAAGCTGTAAACCTAAGCCTCATTTCATTCAGTGATTTGGGTAGCTAATAATTACACACTAATAATTAATTTTTTAAGTAGAAGTGAAATAAGAAATTGTTTAATAAAATCAATTATTCAAGTGACTTGTACATCGCTTTACGGTTTTCATACGTATTTCCGTAGTAAGCTGTCACTTGTTGTGAGAACCACATGGTTATTAAATAACTGTAACTTAGAAAGTTTAGATCCCATTAATACATAAGAAAGATTTAAGAATGAAAGCTAGTTGAATAAGTGACACATTTGAGATTTTTGGTGCGTATAGTTACTAAAGTATTTTATGTAAAAAAAGTAATTTAATTTATGTAATTAGCTTAAAAAAAAAAATTGCTGAGAAACATATGATACAGTAGTTCAATAAAACAAAGAAAAGGGAAAAAGCATTATAGGTGAAAATCCTAAAACAGTATTTTTAAGAAAATTGATTTTGGTCGGTAAATTTCTGAGTTATTTGTACAAATTAACGTCTGCACACATTCATATATTTAAAACATCTTTATATGAGCTTCTTTAAGTAGAAATTTAGTGAAACCATAGAAGATCACCGTAGCTATGTTGTACAGACTTCGTTTCTATCCAGTACTTTCTAGTATGAGTGATATCTAATGTAATTAAGTTTTTAATACGAACATTTAAAAAATTGTATTTTCCTGAAAAGTTATGATATCCACAAAAGAATACCTTTCCTCACAACAAAAAGTTAGGTAAGTTTGATGTGTTGTTGAGTTAATATTTTAATGTAAGGAATTTCTAAAGCCTTCATACACTGGCAATGAATAGCATTCTTCCTGATGAATCTGTACCCTTGAAAAGTTCTGAAATTCAAACAAATATGGTAGAGGTATCGTATAATACCTTTTAGTATTCGTACTCTAACGAAAAAAAAAAAAAATGATATTAACTTTTGGCTGGTACTGTATATAAACCTTTTTTTGAATGGATTAAAATAATGCTCTAATATTTGCATATACTTTCGACATAGTAAGGCATTATTGTATTTAATATGAGGTTTATACGAAGTACCTGTCAAGAGTAAATATTATTTCGTTTGATTTTGTGTAAGTATGAGTACTAAACAGTATTATAATGCGAGTATCATACAAAATGTATGTTGCGCAAAAAATACTCTACCGTTTTTATGTTTTGATTTTAGAACTTCTTGAGGCTACAGATTCAATAGGAAGAATGCTATTCATTGCCAATGCATTAAGGCTTCAGAAATTTTCTTACATTAAAATATTAACTCAACTACACAGTTACGGGGTACTACCGAGGCGGAATAACGAAGCGGAAACTTCGACCTTGACTGGGCTTGTGTTGCCCGGATACCCTCGGCGGCACTCCCTGTAAAATATATATACGCGAGTCTCACCTTTCGAGACACCGCTGGGTCTAGGGATCGCTGGTGACCTAGGTTAACTTCGCTTCTCGCGACTGTCTCGTAGTAACACAAAGAGGGGGGGGGAATAAGGTACACGAAGGAACAAGCACTCGCGAGTAGTAATTTAAAAATAAATCAATATATTCAGAAAATATAATAGAATACGAAAAAGTACTCGTGGGTGTAGGAGTGAGTGTGTGTGTGTAATTGCGCGTCGAGCACGATTGCTCAAAAAGATCACAGCGCAAAATAGGGGCATGGGCAGACTACGCAGACTAATCGAGGGCCGCTGCCCTTTACAAGAGAACGGTCACCTTGGGACCGGTACTTACGGTGACACAGATGCGGACTCCGGAAGTTACAAAGGAGCTGTCGTGTATACGCTGGGGCCAGTAGGCGTCCCTACTGGCAGTGTCTGGAGGTCAAGGTCACCAACGTTAGCCTTGCGTTGATCTTGCTGGGGGAACATTCCACCTCTCGTGGAACTTGTGGTCATCTGCTTTCACAGCAGCCTCCAGCACCCACTTTGGTCACCCTGAACGTCCTACCCAAAGACACCAAAGGCCACAGCAAAACCGATCACAGCCACAACACCAAGAAAACGCCTCTAATCAGGCAAAAACGCTTCTCGACGAAAGAAAACAAAATCGCTTCACGCGTGCTCCAAAGCCCAAGCTTATCTTCTCTCTCTCAATTTCTTTTCCTTACTTTTCCCTCTTTTCCCTTATCCCTTTCCTATCTAGTCCCTTGAACTCTTTCTCCTCTTTTCCCTACTTCCCTACCTATGCTAGCCTTTCGGGAATAGCTTAACGGTCCCTCACCGTCATACCCTCCAACTAGACGTTGGAGGATATCCAACTCTCTGGGATACCGGGGTTTTCAACTCTCTATCGTAGGCGCCATTTAGGAAAGCTGGGGTTGAAGCTTGCGAGAGGAAAAAGAAAAACGGAAGGTAAGAAAAATCAACGGGTACAAAAAAAAGGGGCACTATTTATTGCCAGGGGAGAATTACAAGAAGAGAAAAAAGAAAAGATAATAAAAAAATAAAAAAAAGACATTCGGTGGGGTGATGCATCTTTGTCCACTGGTGTGCCGTGGATCGGCTGGTCCCGGACTGAGTCACTCGCAGACCCAGTCCCCACCCACGCGCTGGTATTTATAATGATCGGAGCACCTCTGGCACTCCTTGGAGTGCTTAACCCCCTGACGCCGCACATGTAACAGTAGACGGAGTGGGTGGTGTTTCCCGTCGCCTGGGCTTCGACCATGCAGGCCCTCATCAAGAGGCGCTCGGCCTCCTGGCGGAGTTACCAGGCCTCGGCTTCCACCTGGCTCCGTTTGCCGCGCTCCTCCTCGAAGCATTGGGCCTCCTCGGCACCAATGTTGGCAAAGAGAATCTTCGCGTACCCCCACCACTATCAGAACTTTCCGTTGGAAAAGCTCCGCAGCCAATCAGAGCAGAGCTACAGCTAGAGTGTAGGGGAAGACTTATTTGTCCTAGAATTTATGTATACTTACTAAGGCATGCGCGGTCACTTAACACCAAGGCTCTTAAATCTTTTAAATTATTAACACGAGTACATATCAACCAATGACCCAGGGCGCTTACTGACCACTTTATTAAATAATTAATTATTAACTGTTAACACAAGCGCCTAGCACTTGGGCACTCACTGGCCACACTATTCAATAATACATTATTTAATAATAACATAAGCACCTTTCACCCGATCACTCGAAGTTCTTATTAGCCACTCTATTAAGTAATAAATTATTAATTTATATCACAAGCGGCTATCACCCGATGACCTAGGGTGCTTACTGGCCTCACTATTAAATAATAATATATTAAATTATAACACAAGCAACTTTTACCCAGTCACTCAACGTGCTTATTAGCCACGCAATTAAATAATTAATTATTAACTGATAACACAAGAGTCTAATACCCGATGAGCTGGGGCGCTTACTGGCCACTCTGTAAAATAATAAATTATCAACTAACAACACACGCGCCTATCACCCAATGAGCCCAGACGCTTACTTGCCGCTCTGTTAAATAATAAATTATTAACTAATAACACAAGCGCTTATCACCCAATGACTAGGGGTGCTTACTTGCTACTCTAATAAATAATTAAATCTTGAATAATAACGCAAGTGACTATCACTCGATGATCGATGATCTGGGGTGCTTACTGGCTTACTAGTCAATAAACTCATTCAATCAAAGAAAAAGAATTATATGACGGTAAGAATGGATAGTAAAGTGCTAGTAGCCCGGCAAGCCGTAAGTAAAAGTGGAAATACACATTTTATCCCAAGTGAAGAAGTGGTTCTAAATCTTAATGGTATGAGACCGGAACTATTACCATTACAACTAAAAACAATTTTTGACACGTAGAATTTTTTTTCGTCATTTTTTACTAAAAAGCTCAGATAGTAAACTACCACATAGGTTTTGTAAGAAATATTTTTATACAATATTCGTTTCATCACTTTAAGTAATAGAAAAAAAGTTTTCCATCTGGTGGATTCAAAATAAAAAAACTTTTTGTTTTAAAATTTATTTATTCGATTTTTATTAATTATCGAGGTAGCCAGTAAGCGCCCCAGGTCATCGGGTGATCGGTGCTTGCGTTATTATTTATTAGAGTGACCAGCAAGCATCCCGGGTCGTTGGGTGATAGGCGCTTGCGTTATCACTTAATAATTAATTATTTAATGGAGTAGCCAGTAAGCGCCCTGGGTCATTGTTGTTAATTTAAAAGATTTGGGAGCCCTGTTGTTAAATGATTGAGCACACCTTAGTATACGGGAATCTCAGGAGAATTAAGTCTTTCCATACATTCCTGCTGTAGCTCTGCTCTGATTGGCTTCAGAACTTTTCTAACGGAAAGTTCCGATAGTGGTGGGGGTACGCGAAAATCCTCTTTGCCAAGACTGCTCAGAACGCTGGCGCTCCTCTTCGTAGAGACGCGTCCACATCTCCTTCCACGTTTTGAGGAAGGCCGCGAAACTCTTACGGCTGATAATGGCCTTTTTCTCGGCCTTAGTGGTTGTGGTCATAGAGCTGTGTTTTCGAACAAAGGCCTCGACCTCCACAAACGCGGCGATCGCCTCCTTGCGACTCGCCACAACCCGCTCGCGAGCCCGGTCAAGACGCCCCTGGACACCTTGCCAGGTGGCGTCTAGGCCTGCAGAGGCCTCGGAGGTTATATACCGTTGGCTGGGATCTAGCAGCTGTGGAGCCTCCATGGCCTCTGGGATGGGCAGGCCCGTCGGTGGTGGGTCCGCCTGATCATCGCTGTGGGGCTCAATCGCTAACTCCAGAGTCTCCTCCGCCTCCACACGCCTTGTTCGAAGGCCTCAACGAGCTCGTTGGCCTCACGCTCATTTTGGGCATGCCTGAGTCGCCTTATGAGAACACCAAGGCTCAATGGTGATGTCTACTACATCTGTAATAATCCAGCCCCAGAAAAGAAAAAGAATAAAAAGTGGGGAAAGAAGAAAAAAATATGATTAGATTGGATAGAGGAGCTTACAGTACTAACATCTCACTAGTTTTTGGGGTCGCAAACATCGTGCGTCGTTTGGCGACTGACCCGTCACTTAGTCGCATGCTCGGATATCGTCACGTGGTTTGCCATCGCTCACAGGAGTCTTAGCAGCGGTGGGTCGCTGTACGCGGGCGGCCTCGCTTTGGCGTTGGTAGTCTGGCAGCCTCGCTTACATCAATTAGACTCGAATTAGGTGGGTCCTGCTTCGCCTGTTCGCTGCTTTCCAAGGGTAGTTGAGGATCGCTGACCACTTTTTCTTCGGATCCCGAGTCGTTAGACGGGCCAACGTACAAATAAATCCTCGAAAGCAAGCATGTAATCGTGGCCGTGCGTCGTCTTGAGCAGAGGGCCCATCATGTCAGCTGTCACTACCTGCCATGGAACGGTGAAGACTCTACGCCCCATAAGTCCCAGGGGTAGCCTCTGGTCTATCCTTGATTTGTTGGCAAACCAAGCAGCTCTGCACGTAACGGGCAACATCCTAGTAGTATTCCCGCCAGTAGTACAACCAGCAGACACGCACGAATTACTTGTCGCGGCCAAGATGGCTGACAGATAGTACGTCATGACACTCCTGAAGCACTTGGTTGTGCTGGCTTTTAGGAAATACCAGCTTCCAGGCATTGGTGTCACCGAGAGTCTCGTCAACCGTAAAGTATCCCCCGACGATTTTTTATCGCAGTTGTCCCCGTGAGTCTTCCCGTACCTTTTGTACCATCTCTTGACACTTAGGATCTCCAGCCGAGGGTTCCCATACTAGTGCTGCCACAGTGCAATTCTCGTTATCCTCGTACATTCACGACAGGGCGTCAGGCACGCAGATTTTCGTCTCTTTCCGGTGTTTAACATCGAAGCCGTGGCTTTGAAGCTTCATGGCCCACCTTAACAGTCGTCCAGTCGGGTTGTTGACATTTACTAACCACTGGAGACTACTGTGATCGGTCACGATTTTGAAGCGTGTCCCTTCGATATATGTATACGGGCGGAACTTGGCTCGATGTTATCATGGTTATAGTGCGAAGAATAAAGTGGTTCGCGTGGTTTCCTCTCCATCACTCTACATTAATGGTCACAATTATATTTTCATCGATTACGCGATTAACATTCCCAAAGAGCTCCTATGGCGTACGATGCGTGACTTCAGCAGGCTCGACTCGGAAGCTTTCACCGCTAGTGTTGCAACAGCCATTAGCTCACAAAGCTTAGCCACAGGAGACATTAATGACGTTCTTGCTGCTTCAACGGGTGCCATTAGGGCAGCCTTGGATGTGCATGCGCCAATCAAAACAAGGTTGTTACGGTGGAAACCGGTGCCCTGGTTCAACGCGGAATTGCGGGCCAAATGCCAGGAGTGTGATCGGGTGTATAGGCTTGCACGGACAATGGGTTGCTTGTCGATGTTGTCGCATTACAGGGATCTGAGGTGTGTCACCAAGATAGAACTTCAACTTTCAAAAGAAATATACTTGCGTGATTTGTTGTGGCTTGTTCATGGACACACGGAGACCTGGAGTATTTTTCGTCGGTATGGAGTAGTTGGTCGCGATAAGTCTGCACTAATTGGCGCTGATTAACTCGGTGACGTAGCAAGGCACTTTTTACATATGTCCATATGTCCAGTATACACGCGGCCTTTACAAGTACAGATCTGTAAAGTATAATCGCGAAGTCGCCTGCCTGTGCCCAACGCTTTACCTTGAACCCGTGTACCAAAAGTGAAGTAAGAGAGGCCTTTTTTGCTTGTCTGGAGAGCTCGCGAGGCTGCAGTCTAGATGGGCTTGCACTTGTTTACTTTAAATCCATGCCTAATGTTATTGTGCCGTATTTAACTAGAATTTTTAATTTGTCGCTTGTGAGTGGTATTCATCCGACCAAGTGGAAGCAATCAATAATTATCCTTTTGCCCAAGTTGGCAAATCCTCGAGTGCTGGGAGACTTTCAGCCAATCGCTAACATTATTTACTTTGCAAAGGTATTCGATAATGTGATAGCAAAAAGAATTGCTGATTTTCTGGAAACCAATAGTTTGCTCTCACCTTTGCAGTCAGGATTTAGGAGGCATAGAGGGACGCAAAAGATGATCTGCTTAGGCTTTGTTGGGAGCTCTTTGCGAGGGTTTCACAAATATCTCACGGGTCATTCTCAGGCTGTGAGTGGGTTGAATGGTGGGCGATCCGCTTTTCTTGCTGTGACCTCGAGTGTACCACAGGGCTCATCCACTGGGCCTCTGCTTTTTGATGTGAAACATCTATTGGAATTAGCAACATAGCGCTAACGCGATCTACTGTAATATCGACGATAATACACAAAACAATTTCTTTTTCTATCAAAGCCAAACATGTGACGTGGTGGCTAAAGCTATCACGTCACTGTTTACCTATATTTCGGGGAAAGTCATCGGTGGCTACCGAGTCCTAGAATAACATATATATTTTCTATATGTACATCTATAACACATTACTTAATGTGTGTTCTCGGTGCCGCGGACTACGAGCCAGAGGAGAGAGAAGGACCGAAGACCATAAAAGGGATTGAAAGTGTGTGAGGTATGATTGGGTGAGCATGTGTGTAAGATAGAGAAGGAGAGAGGCGAGGGCTCGTGACACGAGACTTGTGAAGTTAGCGCCCGCAAATATTAAACATTGACATTGCGTAATTGTTCAAGGCTTGAACGATTCCTCCTTATTTGCCGAAATTCTCTCCACTTGTATTTTTATTTGCGGATGACTAGTTCTCGAGATATTTGCAAAAGAAAACTGTGAAAATTGGCGCGGCGCTGGAATAAAAAAACCTTTTTTTCAGGTGCTAGATTTTGTTAAAAGAAAATTTTGCCTACAGAATTCGATTCCTCCTCTTTTGCGGATTGCACATATGAAGTGGTTGATCGATGTGAATGCAATAAAATTAGCAAATAATAAATTTAATATTATGGCCGTGAGTGGGGAAAATATCTAGTAACTTTCCCTAGTGACTTTTTGGTCCTATTCCGTTCCTGCAATTCAGGCGCAGAAATAAATCCTTCACATTGATAGAAATCATTTAAAATCAAAAGTAATCAATACAGTACAGTAATCAATCGTTTTCTCCTCAAATGCGGATTCCAAACAATATTCGATATCAAAGGTAAGCAATCAAAATAAAGTAGTAACGGGTGTTTTTCACGTTTTTCAACGAATCTCGTCCAGACGAGCTCGGATGTACTCTCATATATCTATATCTACATGCATCATGACAGGTACGAAGAAGCAGTCAGCGATCAGCTGATTGACCTGCGCGGCAACTTTTATTCTTGGATCGCTACACTTTTTCTATTTTTTGTTTGAAGTAAAAAAATATGCTTTCTGAGAATAAAATATCAGTGCAACGCCTGATGACATAAGTATTGTGATATGGTGAGAAATTTTTTTTTTGTTGGTTATGGGTTTTCACGGTTACAAATCATCATGATATATTTAGGATTCAGGACTTGCTTTTTGCATTATTACAATAATTTTATTTTTTCAGGACACAAGCAGCATACTAAAATAAAGAATTATGAGTTAAGTAATGAATATGAGGACACTAATTGTAAGAGGGCAAAGTCAGAGGTAAATATAGCTCTTCGAACAATCATCGAACCAGCTAACAGTATTCACAGGACATTCGTAAATTTCACTCTGTATTTCGACGCGCCAGAAGCTGTTGTTGCAGATAAGATTGACACATCTGAATATTTTTAATTGATTTCAGAAGTAAACATAGCTACAATGCCTCGAAATCCAGCTGTACAGGTTGATCAGCTGTTTGAAATTCTGCAGAATATGGTGATTTATGATGAGACTGGAAAATTACTAGCTAAGTCAAATGCTGTTTGGCAAAAAGCCAGTTTAAAGCTTAATAATGCGTTGAGTGGTAAAGCTATTTACTTTTATGTTTTTAAAAATTGGAATGGTCTAAAAATAAAATTAGATACGTTATTAAAAAATCAAACAGTATGTGCAAGTGCCAAATTGAAAAGTAAAAAGTCTGTCTTAAATAGTTCTGTTTTAAATTTCAACATAATTTTTGATGATGTGGAATTAGAAAAAGTGAGACCAGTGTTAAATGCAAAGAATAAAAAAATATTGCCTGAAGAGTGGACACACAGTGTAGCTGAAAAAATTTGGTTCAATCAACTCTTACCCTGTGCGTTTTCTTTCAAAAAGGGGTCCGTTCTACAACAAAACGATCTAATCAAATTTAATGGGGTGTGTAATGAATGTGGCAATACAGTAGAAGGAATATCTATTTTGATGACTGAAAAGTATGTATTCAATATAACTACGTATGACTCCAAAAATATCCGTCATTTTAAAAAAAGACATCTTTCTGGAGCTCTTCGAAAAGAAACTCAAAAAGATCTTGTGCACATGAAAGCCCTAAAAGTTAAGAGATTAGAAGCTCAAAAGTGTATAAATTATGGCGATGTTGAAGGCCCTCTCGTGCATAATACTCCAGTATTGCGGAAATCTCGTCAAGAAGCAATCCACAAAAAGTACGGAGTTTCTCAATCAAAAAATGTAGTAGAAGCTATTATAGCTATGAAAATGAACGATAAATGGAATAAAACTATCAAACAGATAGGAAATTTCCCTTTTTCTGTAACGTTTTGGACACTCGAACAAATAGATTTGTGGAATACAGTAAGAAACTTGAAAAATATCTCTGTATCTATGGATGCAGCTGGCCGTTTCATAAAAAAAATTACAACAAATGGGGAGCCATCATCGCATATTTTTTTATACGTCATGAGTATATCGATAGGACAAAAAATCTACCCTATATTTCAATTTGTATCGGAATATCAATCCGCTATATATCTAAAAGACGCTTTTTCTCAGTGGATGGAAGATGGTGCTCTAATACCGAAGGAAATCGTTACCGATGGTTCCAGTGCTTTACAAAGCTCTATCTGCATGGCATTTAACAACTGTTTAACAAAACATTATTTATCTATTTGTTTTAATGTCCTTACGGGAAAAGAAACTAAAATGCCTCCCTGTTTTTTAAGGTCGGACATTGCACACCTGATTAAATCAATAACGCGTTGGCCATTATTTAAAAATTACAACTCTAACGTAAAAGATTTTTATTTAAGACTAATATCTTATTTAAGTAAGTGCTACAGCTATGCAGAATTTAAAGAAATTTTTTTTTCGATCATGCTAGTTTGCCGGAGCCCTGGTGTAAATGATGAATCAGAAGTCCAAAGACATTTAGATAAATTATTATGTATAATAAAAGGTGAAAAGTGTGCTTGCTGCGAAGAAAATTGTACATGTGATTTTTGTCAAGAACAGCGACCAGACAGTGTAGATTTTCAATATGAAACATACGATGAAATTCAAGTTGGGACCGATAGTCTTTCTGGAGTCCTTAAAACCTTGGAAAAAGAAGCCTTATCATATATTTGTGAAAACGGTGGAAATAACTTTTTCTGTCCAGAATTTGCCAAAAATTTTTTTTTGTTGTCCTTAGAAGCAGTTACATGGACGAATATTGTGACAAAATATTTTTGTTCAGACACAAATGTTGCATCCTCAGGACGGTCGGAGTCTTTTTTCGCAGATCTCAGACATATAACATCTATAAGTCGGCCGATTTGTGGTCAACTGTTTCTTGCCATATATATAGATTTTCTTGACGGTTCGATTCGTTTAACCAAAGCTTATTTAGAGAATCAGAGTAAAGCTCTCCCAAAGTTGAACGAATCTGATTACAAAAATATGTCTATTGACAGCCCAAACAAAATTGTTTGTAAAACAAGAGGTAAATACTTAGAACTTTAGAAAGATATAGTGATTTTATATAATAGACCTAAATCAAAATTTTCAATTGATTTGTTGAAAAATGGGTTACTTTTAAAACCTATCATACACAATAACGAAATCTATATATATAAAAGTACGTGCTTGTTTGACACTGTTTTTGAATTATACAGTAACGCCTACAGAAACTATGCTGAATTTCAAGGAATTGTTGACGTTGGTTGTAAAGGTAAGTCGTGTTTTAGAGGTATTTTGATAGATTTTATTTTAAATGCTAAGGAAAGAACACTGTATGAGAATAGATTTTTAATTTGCATGCAACATTTTGATGTCAAAAATAATATTTTATATTATAAACAAAATCTTGGTCATCTTATAATCAAATTATTTGAAAAATGTGTAACAAATGTTTTTTTTATCAAATTAAAACCTCAATTAGAATTAGAATTATTAAATATCAAAGAACTCAATTCGTACATTGATAACTATTATGCCCAGAACAACGGTAACGAATTAGAAAACTTTTTATTCATCGACATCCTAGAATTTTTAAATGAAAATTATTTAAGAAGTATTCCAACAAAATTGATAATCAAAAATAGAACATACGCTTTAGTTGGAGTAGTATCATGCAAAAAATCTAACTTTAAAGAGAATCTTCGCCATTATACGGCCTATTGCCGAACTTTAAGAAATAATTGGATTTTAAAAGATGATTTATTTAAAAAACACCGTTTTTTAAAAAGTAATAGCAACCCTTTCTTAAAAATAGTAACATTGATGTTTTGTAAAGTGAAATAATATAAACGTCTTTCATGAATTTATTATTTGTAGTGCCACAGTATTTGACTTCTCACACAATATATTTAGTATGATGTACAGTCAGTTGTTCAATACAATTGTTTTAATGAAGTTGTACACTATTTTTGTCAAAAATCACATAACTGTTTTCTTCATACTTAAATTAATATTAAGCCATATGTGTGAAAAAATGTGTGTAACATACAAATTATGAGTGAAATAAAACAGGACTTAAGAGAGAAAAGAAAGTCATTTACCTTTTAATTGTAAAAACCATTGTTTTAAGTATAACTTTATTTTTGTAACTTGATGTAAAGTGGAAATTGGATTGTAGAACCAAATAATAATAAGTTCGTTTGTAAAAAATTTATTTTTGTATTTATTTTTTAAAACATTTTTGTTACATGAAAATCTTGCTTGATTTACTTTGTTCAAAACAGCACTCATTTGAGTAATAAAAATTAAATGTATAATAAATTGTGCAGTTTATTTTAAAACACTATACCTAAAAAAATTACTTGTATAAAATATAATCAAAAGCATTATCAATTATAATTATACTTTTCAAACTTTTCAGCAAAAAGTACCTTAAACACAGAAGAATCTGGAGTATGTGTCTATATGTTATTTATATCAGTCTCTAACAGATCAATATTGTCTAATTGTTAAGTTTCTTTCATGCCAAAATACAGCATTCTCAAATACTTTTGAACTTGGCTTTGCCTTTCAAGCAGATCAACTGAACTCAAGCTGTGTTCAATGGTCTATGAACACGTATTTCATTTTTTTCTCAAATTAAGATGACTCGTAATTTGATTTTAGTATTGCTTTGACTTTTATTTTAGTGTATCCAACTTCCTAAACTAGAGGAATGACGCAGAAAGACAACGAAATATCTTTTGTTGTGTAGTATCTACAAGTATAAAATATGAGTTTTTTAAAAAATATTGAAAAGAATCAAAGAATACAAAATTATTTACCTCACTGATTCAAACTCTTCATCTGACGGTATAAAACTAATAGACTGTTTCGTTTGAAACTTTGATTTTATCATAAATTCCAAAATTGTGATTTTATGACAGAATGTTTATTTTAACACAAATTTTGATTTTGCATTTTGCATTCGAGCTCTCGGGTATACCAGACCTAATATGATTTCATAACGACTGAAACATCATAAAAGTTTGGTTAAAACTCTACCACAAGTGTTACAAAATTAAAAAAAAAAAAAAAAAAAAAAAAACCACATTAACCTTTCGAACAACATGAGTACTGATCACTTGACACTGTAGACTCATTATATATCTTCTAATAATATAAAAGAAAAGCTTATTGCATCAATTTGATGCCTTTTCATCCAATCCAATAAAAGTGTCCGGTAACTTGTGCTTTTTCCTTCAGAGATATTTCCACAAAATGAGATCGCATTGCATCGATGATATTGAGGAGAAATTTAAATACCATGCATGTCATACTCTGCTTTTTGATAGCAGCGAGCCAAATATTGGCTCCCATAATGTGAAAAGATGAATTCCTGCAAATATTAGTCACTGGTGTGCGCTCCTGCTGTCTCATATGGTAGGTTAATTTTATTTGATCCAGAAGCTTTATTGCATCTGTAAATATTGATAAAATATCATGAATGAATATTACTATGTCATGTATAGTGAAAACTTAAGTATATGAAATCAATCGAGAAAATTAAAATGTCAAAATAGATGAACAAAAGTTATAAGCAATGAATTAAGCCACGCACATAACCGAATCAGAATTTTAAGTCACTTTTACATAATGTCAGACAGATGCGGACAAAACTAACTTAAATATGCTTTACATAGTATTTTTTTTATACAATGATTAAAAAACTACATAATGGTTTAATTAATATATTTACGTAAATCGCAAAATTTTGTAAATAAGTAACTTCTTATAATTAGCCTTATGAATTATTTTAAGGGATAATGTGACAATAAAAAATATAAAAATCCTTACAATACGTACTTATAAGCTGCATACATCCATTCGTTCCGCTATAAGTATAATAAGCAAAAGCTGATTAGCAGACTACGTTGAGTATACACACCGTGTCAGAGATAAGTAGGGCCGAGCGTGTATATGGCGCCAAAGGCACGAATGAAATTGGATGAAAAGTGATGGAACTGCGTTCCCGAATTCCAAACAGTAACCGAACAGTGGATAAGGGAGAAAGCCTCCTGTCTAGGTAGGTTTATAAAAATTGCCACCTCATCCAATTTAACGTTGAGTTTGGCGCTAGTGCTTCAAAGCCTCTAGACTTGTGGAGAGGGGGTACTGCTCTGCGCTGATTGGCTCCACCATATTTAATACTTGTGGCGGTAAAGACGAAAAGTCTAAAATAATTTATAGTTTTTTTTTTAATATAAGATTATTTTCAGTTACCAAAAGTCAAAATACATTAAATCGTAGATTGTCTTTAATATTTATTGAGATATTTGACCTTAAGTGCCAATAACCCCATAACCCTATTTTAATAAGAGGTTAGATCTTAGATCACTCATCTTAATCATAGATCATGTTGTTAGATCACACTTATAAAATAGTTTGGTGATCTTAAAAGTCATTATTTCTGGTAAAATGTAATTTTTAGTGATTGCTGATATTATAAAGTTGTAACACTAAGTTGTCAGCATTTTTTGGATAAAAATTATGAGTTGATTGAAATTGTAACCAGTTGATTCAAGTCAACTGATATAACTACACGCCTTGTTTGAATTGCATAGAGAGTACAGGGTTGTCAGATTAATGTGTGACGTTTGAATTTACCGCCAGACAGTATCGATCTTGCGATATATCGCTTACTCAGGTACTTAAATGGCGCAGTTTTCTTCTTTGTTTTGCTTGCGCGGTTGTTCCCGCCTCATATACGTCATGCAATGCTTCCACCACTCATAACATGCCAGGTAGCTGAAACATATATATATATACGGTAGCAGCCATTCTCATTCTCTACTCAAAGCCTCGTGCCATGCTGAGTGTAAGCACAGTACCTACATAGTGCAGAAAAGTCAGAATTTATAGTACGTGTGTATACTTATATATCCTTCGTGTAGAATCGGTAGTACCTATTATTGTTTGCTATCGTATACAGTACGCCAAAAAGCAAGTTACACCTGTGAAAAGTGCTGTTTGAATGCGGTATCTAAATTTGTGCAAGTTAAGACTTATCCAGAACTATTGACGTTGGAGTCAAGAAAGACTTGAATTTTGACTGCAGTTATTATTTAATATAACTAGAGTGTTTAACGAATATACAATGTTCTCGAAAATAAGTGAGGTAATTACTATCAGTTCGTCTGACGACGAGGTTGTATTACCTAAAGCTTCACAAAGGACACATGACAACACTTCGTCAAAGGTAAAAAAATATATTTATTCTCCCATAATCTAATAATTTCAATAATGCCTTGTGTAACCTTCTTTATCCTCTTTTATAAATATACAAGTCTGAAACCGTCAAGTTGCTTTACAATTATGAAGGAAGTGCAAATTGATGTTGCCATTGAAAATTTGAATCACTTGAACACATTAAACATTTTTTACACTCTTAATCATGAACAAATACTTTTTGTTTTCGTAAACAATGGCTGTAGACAAAAATAACCAAATGCTAGCTTCAGTAGATTTGTTCGGCTTAGAGATCCAGTGCGTTTGGAGGACTCTGGCTTTTAAAACGGAACACGTAGTCTTGCTCCGAGCTAACTAAATAACTTCTACAGGCAACATATTTGTATTTATGACCGAGGCCATACATATAGATATAAACTACAAACCCAAGTGCAAAGATTTTATGCACTTAAGTATGTAAATTTTTTAACGCTCTTAATCATGAGTTATACACTTAAAACGCATAAAATTGTGTAGATAAAAGTGTGTAAAAGATGTTACAATCTAAGTGCGTAGAAACTATATATGCACTTAGATTTACAGTATACCTACTACAGGAGTTGCTTTGGTTAGCTTGTACCGCTCAGAACAAGAACAAGGGCCTGATTCACACCTTCCATAAACTAAATTCCGTCCGAGATAAACTGTCACGTTAAATTATTATGTATAAATCTATACATCTTTTTTCGAGCTGTCATGTGTTCATTTATGTACATTACTTATTTTCGTAGGTGGTCAAATGCCAGTTTATCGCCAAAATTGCGATTTTTTACTTTTGCTGGAGATTACAATGTCAGACCTGGCTCGTGGCAATTTTTCGGCGATTTTTTAATATTTTATTGAATTAACATCTATTTGAATCAAACAAATTAATTTACAAAATCGTACAGTGAAAGAAAAGGATAGTTTTTAAAGATAAGCTGGAATTTCGAATGAAATTTAATGTAGAATTCTCTAGTTAACAATTTGACTAAAACAATTTCCAAGTATAATAAGTGATTTATGATAAACTGAAGATAAGTAAAATCACGAAATTTTCGAAACAACATGTATCAATAATAGATTAGATATATCTATTAAGATATTAACGAAATTTTGACTTTTTAATCATTCTTGGAAAAAAACGTTTTTATCAAGTCGTTAACTATAGAATTCTAACTTGCGGTCAATTCGAAGTTATAAATTTTTTAAAACCAATACTACATTTTTCAGATGTAAAATTATAAATGTACCAAGTGTTGAATAGTTATAAAACGGTTATTTTCATTACATATAAATAGCAATATATTAACAACATATAAATATTAACAACACTTTTACAGGTTACTCTATCTTCACTATAATAAGTGTTAGTTCCTCCTTAGATGTGATAAAAAATTTTTGTATTCCATAAATTTGCATATTTATTATGTACAGGGTGACCTATTTTAATCTATGGACCCGAATTTCTTCTAAACTACGAGGTCTACAAAAAAATAGTTCAGACGAAAGTTGGGCAGGACAGAGGGGGCCATTTGATGGTACCATTAGTTTTGACCTTGAAGTCAGTTTATGCACTTAGATTTACAGTATACCTACTACAGGAGTTGCTTTGGTTAGCTTGTACCGCTCAGAACAAGAACAAGGGCCTGATTCACACCTTCCATAAACTAAATTCCGTCCGAGATAAACTGTCACGTTAAATTATTATGTATAAATCTATACATCTTTTTTCGAGCTGTCATGTGTTTATTTATGTACATCACTTATTTTCGTAGGTGGTCAAATGCCAGTTTATCGCCAAAATTGCGATTTTTTACTTTTGCTGGAGATTACAATGTCAGACCTGGCTCGTGGCAATTTTTCGGCGATTTTTTAATATTTTATTGAATTAACATCTATTTGAATCAAACAAATTAATTTACAAAATCGTACAGTGAAAGAAAAGGATGGTTCTTAAAGATAAGCTGAAATTTCAAATGAAATTTAATGTAGAATTCTCTAGTTAACAATTTGACTAAAACAATTTCCAAGTATAATAAGTGATTTATGATAAACTGAAGATAAGTAAAATCACGAAATTTTCGAAACAACATGTATCAATAATAGATTAGGTATATCTATTAAGATATTAACGAAATTTTGACTTTTTAATCATTCTTGGAAAAAAACGTTTTTATCAAGTCGTTAACTATAGAATTCTAACTTGCGGTCAATTCGAAGTTATAAATTTTTTAAAACCAATACTACATTTTTCAGATGTAAAATTATAAATGTACCAAGTGTTGAATAGTTATAAAACGGTTATTTTCATTACATATAAATAGCAATATATTAACAACATATAAATATTAACAACACTTTTACAGGTTACTCTATCTTCACTATAATAAGTGTTAGTTCCTCCTTAGACGTGATAAAAAATTTTTGTATTCCATAAATTTGCATATTTATTATGTACAGGGTGACCTATTTTAATCTATGGACCCGAATTTCTTCTAAACTACGAGGTCTTCAAAAAAATAGTTCAGACGAAAGTTGGGCAGGACAGAGGGGGCCATTTGATGGTACCATTAGTTTTGACCTTGAAGTCAGTTTTGAAGGTCATTTCAAGGTCAAGATGGTTTTTTCAAATGGTAACCCCTATTTTTGAGTGCGGATTTGAAAAAAGCGGGAAATTTAACATCAAATTTGTCTGTGAAAATTGTTTTTGTGACCTTGAAAAGTTGAAAATGAAGGTCAAATGTCTAAAAAAACGATTCGACGTAATTTTTCAAAAATGATGTGGTTTTCTGGGTAACACTACAGTTCATAATGCTTGAGAAAGATCAATAAATTGTAAAAGTACAAATTACTTTAATTATCTTGACCTTGAGATAAATTTTGAAGGTTATTTCAAGGTCGTAAAGCATTTTTGTATTCATAAATCCTGCTTTTGACTGCAATCCTTGTTTTTTGAGATTAGGTCCTAAAGAATGTTATTACTCTTACATGTTCATGATAAACCTAACCTTTAAAAGGTCACATTAGGGTCAATTTAAAAAGTCAATCAGCAAGTTTTCAATTGCTGATTCTTATTAATAGGCGGTGGCATTTTTTAATGCGGAAATAGCAAAACAAAAGTACTTTTATCTTACTTTTAGCGTTACCCGGAAACAACGACGTGGACGTAGTAACTTCTGTTTCCTTTGGGGTGCCAGATTATCGTGAGTCCCTTTGCCTCTCATGTCGGGGTGCTTGATTATCGTGAGTCCCCTAGCCTCTCACGTCGGGGTGCTTGATTATCGTGAGTCCCCTAGCCTCTCACGTCGAGATGCTTGATTATCGTGAGTCCCCTAGCCTCTCACGTCGGGGTGCTTGATTATCGTGAGTCCCCTTGCCACTCACAATAGCTGCATTTAGCCACGGATAAATTGTTCGAAATTTTGTCCGTTGGCTTGAAGACACATGCGCACACGTCTTTCAAAACTGTCCACAGTCCTGAGCAATGTTTCTCGAGGAATGGCTGCGCAAGCTGTACGGATCCGGTCCATCATATCCTCTCGCGTTGTTGGCCGTTGTGCAAAAACAACATTTTTCACGTCCCCCCACAAAAAAAAGTCGGGTGACGTGAGATCTGGTGAACAAGCAGGCCATTCAATTGGGCCTCCTCGTTCTATCCACCTGCCCTGATAACGGTTGTTTAAAAACTTCCGTACAATCAGTGCAAAATGAGGTGGAGCACCATCTTGTTGAAGCCACATTCTTTGCCGTGTTGCCAAGTCAACATTTTCCAACAGACCAGGTAAGTGCTCCCGTACCAATGCTAAGTAGCTAAACCTGTTAACATTTTGATCAAAAAAGTAGGGTCCAATCAAATACCCATTTACAATTCCGCACCAGACCATGAGGCTCCACCGATTTTGGTGGTCTACAGCTCTGTACCAGTAAGGATTTTTGTACGACCAATAGTGACAGTTATGTCTGTTCAGTTGCCCGTCGCTGTAAAAATTAGCTTCATCCGAGAAAAGAACATAGCGAAAGAAATGGGGATCATTTTGAATGACTCGCAAAGCCCATTGGCAGAAATTAATTCGAGCTACAACATGACGAGGTTGTAAGGCTTGCGTTAGAGTAATATGGTAAGCATGATAATTTAAAAATCGCAAGATTCTTGAAACGGTACATTGCGGTATACCCGTTTCTCTTTCAATCTGTCGAGTACTAATGTGCGGATCTAAATGGACAGCTGCAAGAATTGTTAATGTTCACACATCATTATCTTCATAATCATGATGTCGGCGTTGACGAACAAGATGCCCTTCGCGAGCTCTTTCTGTTAGGGTTCTTATTGTCACATCAGTAGGGTGTCTTCTATCTGGAAATCGTACAGCATAAAGTATTGATGCAGCGGCGTAATTGTTGCGACATTCCCCTAAAACTAATATCATATCAACAATTTCTGTTAGTGGATAATCAGCCATATTAAAAAATTTGTTTCGGGTACACGAAATGTAAATAGTAATTTAGATTTACATAAGAAGTAAAATAATACAAAAAAAATCAATGTCTAACATAAAAGCTCGATAATTTTCATTTATAAAAGCAAAAGTAGTCCAAAGCAAAGTAGTCGAGAAATAATAGTACCGATAAATTGCCCAAACAAATTTTTAGGAAGATAATCACAAAGTAAACTGAAATAAGTTCCTCAAGCTTATGCTAAGGAAAATTGCATTATCCGTGAAAAACAATTGTATTGATAAGCTACGATTTTGTTTTATTATAAGATCTTGTATTTATTAATGGACTAATCTTTACAATTAAACGAACAATTAGTTTGATGCCTGCATTTATTTTGACAAGTTAGAATTCTATAGTTAACGACTTGATAAAAACGTTTTTTTCCAAGAATGATTAAAAAGTCAAAATTTCGTTAATATCTTAATAGATATACCTAATCTATTATTGATACATGTTGTTTCGAAAATTTCGTGATTTTACTTATCTTCAGTTTATCATAAATCACTTATTATACTTGGAAATTGTTTTAGTCAAATTGTTAACTAGAGAATTCTACATTAAATTTCATTTGAAATTCCAGCTTATCTTTAAAAACTATCCTTTTCTTTCACTGTACGATTTTGTAAATTAATTTGTTTGATTCAAATAGATATTAATTCAATAAAATATTAAAAAATCGCCGAAAAATTGCCACGAGCCAGGTCTGACATTGTAATCTCCAGCAAAAGTAAAAAATCGCAATTTTGGCGATAAACTGGCATTTGACCACCTACGAAAATAAGTGATGTACATAAATGAACACATGACAGCTCGAAAAAAGATGTATAGATTTATACATAATAATTTAACGTGACAGTTTATCTCGGACGGAATTTAGTTTATGGAAGGTGTGAATCAGGCCCTTGTTCTTGTTCTGAGCGGTACAAGCTAACCAAAGCAACTCCTGTAGTAGGTATACTGTAAATCTAAGTGCATAAACTGACTTCAAGGTCAAAACTAATGGTACCATCAAATGGCCCCCTCTGGTCTGCCCAACTTTCGTCTGAACTATTTTTTTGTAGACCTTGTAGTTTAGAAGAAATTCGGGTCCATAGATTAAAATAGGTCACCCTGTACATAATAAATATGCAAATTTATGGAATACAAAAATTTTTTATCACATCTAAGGAGGAACTAACACTTATTATAGTGAAGATAGAGTAACCTGTAAAAGTGTTGTTAATATTTATATGTTGTTAATATTTTGCTATTTATATGTAATGAAAATAACCGTTTTATAACTATTCAACACTTGGTACATTTATAATTTTACATCTGAAAAATGTAGTATTGGTTTTAAAAAATTTATAACTTCGAATTGACCGCAAGTTAGAATTCTATAGTTAACGACTTGATAAAAACGTTTTTTCCAAGAATGATTAAAAAGTCAAAATTTCGTTAATATCTTAATAGATATACCTAATCTATTATTGATACATGTTGTTTCGAAAATTTCGTGATTTTACTTATCTTCAGTTTATCATAAATCACTTATTATACTTGGAAATTGTTTTAGTCAAATTGTTAACTAGAGAATTCTACATTAAATTTCATTTGAAATTCCAGCTTATCTTTAAAAACTATCCTTTTCTTTCACTGTACGATTTTGTAAATTAATTTGTTTGATTCAAATAGATGTTAATTCAATAAAATATTAAAAAATCGCCGAAAAATTGCCACGAACCAGGTCTGACATTGTAATCTCCAGCAAAAGTAAAAAATTGCAATTTTGGCGATAAACTGGCATTTGACCACCTACGAAAATAAGTGATGTACATAAATGAACACATGACAGCTCGAAAAAAGATGTATAGATTTATACATAATAATTTAACGTGACAGTTTATCTCGGACGGAATTTAGTTTATGGAAGGTGTGAATCAGGCCCTTGTTCTTGTTCTGAGCGGTACAAGCTAACCAAAGCAACTCCTGTAGTAGGTATACTGTAAATCTAAGTGCATAAACTGACTTTAAGGTCAAAACTAATGGTACCATCAAATGGCCCCCTCTGTCCTGCCCAACTTTCGTCTGAACTATTTTTTTGTAGACCTCGTAGTTTAGAAGAAATTTGGGTCCATAGATTAAAATGGGCCACCCTGTATTGTAAAAATTGCTCTATTTGAATTTAAGTTTGAATGATTGTTAAGTATTTGAAAACAATCTTTTTCTGATGAAATACAATTCTCTATTTTCACTTTCTATTTTTTACAATAATTTAAAAAATTAGGATAAGTTGAATGAAGATTATTAATTTAAATTGAAATTGTCATATTTTTCGTTTCAAGGGTATATATCATTTTCATTCTTGTATAACTCGAATAGTAATTTGAACGTCCATATTAAGGAAAAAACTTTTTTTAGGTTTGAATAAAATTATCAGCTACAAATTGTATAAGAAAATATTTCAGGCTCACCAGCTGGACCATCAATTAATTTAATGTGTAACCATCAATTAAATTTTTAAAATAAGTGAGGTGTGAAATGTTGATATCTTGTTTTTCAGTTCAAAGACCATGCTTAAATAAGTGCATTAATTTCTTTATTACTCGAAAATTCTTGTAAGATGTAATTTTCATATTAATTTCAAATTGTACACTGGAAATATTATGAAAAGTAAAAACTGCGCCAAAAATTTTTATGATTGAATAGTTTTATAACAGTTATTGCTTCCTTAATTATTTTATTACTTAAAGAATTGTTATCTATTGAACCTTAGCACTAGCCTTGAAATGTTTTTGTAAAAATTTTTCATGTGTTTTAAAATTTTTCAAACTCAAAAAACTAGTTTTTTCTATTAGTTAAAAAAATGTTCTTTGTTTTTTAGAGAAAAAACTTATATTGACTTATGGTCAAATTTTTTTTCTTATTGTCGTATTTTTATTTTTTCGTTATCAAAAACGTTATAACAGAACATTTACGTAATAAATACTTTTTATGAAATTGTAATCTTTATTTAATATAAACAAAACCTTTGAAGGATTTTTTCAGTAATTTATGGATTCTTCTAACTTATTTACTTTATAAATAGTTTTTTATCTGTTTTCAAGATGAACTGGCCATTCAACAACTTCATGACTTCTACCACATACAGAAAATTTTTCTCCTCTCCATACGGTTTTCGTGGGATCCAGATATCTATTACTTCTGTATTTTGTCTTTTATCATAAATATTTTAAGTTGTAATTTCGCTCTAGAATTCACAAAATGATCCATCACCTTTTTTATAAATACAAAAAAATCGTATTCAATATTTTGAATTAACGCATGGTTTGCAACATTTATATCGCAAATACATTTAACTAATAAGAAATTCATTATGCAGCATAACCATGGAAGTATCTGTTAAAATTTTTTTTGCTTGTAAATCTTTTCCTCTGTACATACAATTTTCAGAAACAATGAAATCGCAAGTTTTTATTATTCACGCAAATAGTAATTGTTTGAAAATTATTTTTAGAAGCTAATACTTTCCGTCTTTCAAGTACTACAAGTGGCAGCTTTTTTTCGATTTCATTTTTGTTTCTCCCCTTTTTGAGCCCAAAAGTAGTTTTTGGCACCTTCTGATTTATTTCAACAATGTTACTACTGATTCATTTAAGCCTAAAGTTATACATTTTAATTCCACCATTTTCCTCTCATTTTCCTAGGTAAAAACTTCCACTGAAATGAGATTTTTTTTAAATCAATGATTTTTTGCTGTGGGTCCTATACTTAGTAGTAAATCTTCTTTAATAAACTTTACCTTCCTGTAGTACACTGAAGCTAGCATACCCGGGTAAATTTTTTTTGAGTTTTTCTTTTGAACATTACATAGAGAAGGTTTCATGTACCACAAATATAACAGTTACATACAGTTTTGATAACAGTTACACATTACAATTAAAATTTTATTTAGGAGGCATTAAAGAAGAAAAGAAAATTCCCTTTTGAGCCAGCTGGAGAGGGCAGTAGTGCTAAGAAACTTAAATTTGAAGATAGCGAAAAAACATCTAAGGTTTGCATTGACTCTAACTTGGAAAAAACTTCATCGAGCCTGAATTCCTGTCTTAGTATCGACAATAAGTCTGAAAATCATCGTGTAGATAATAATTGTAATTTGATAATGGACTCTAAACCCTCTGAGGCAGGAACATTAAAATATTTTGATGAAGTTGAAAAACAATTGCAGACCAAGTCTCCATCAAACACAGGAGTGAGGGATACAACTGTTAGGCGAATTCAACCAGTCTTAATTGTCAAAGACATTATTCCAAATTCTGCGGATAAAGTTTTTGAAGACTTTCTGAAAGCCTGTGCTAATTATGAAAAGGCTGATGAAGACACTAAAGTAATTCTTGAAAAGTTGCAAAAGAAATACAACAAGCTTGATTCATTCAACAAACATGATAGAGACTTTATACTTTTTCTTCGAAATCGCGTGAACAACATAACTCATAAAAAAGCTAAATTTTACCAAACTATATTTGAAGTTCGTGAGGAAATCAGTAGACGCATAATTAAACTCAAAAAAGATAAATCAACACGAGAAAAAGGCAGTGAATCAGACACAGAACCAAAATATACTACAGACGAGTTGAAAAAAATTAAAATATTAGAGAAGGTTATAAAAGAGTGCCAAAGAAGAATCGAAGAACTAGAAACAGCAGAAGTCATCTTTGATGATGATGAAGACTCAGCGTATTTAAAGGAAGATAGGTATAAAAGAAAATATGTACAGTTATGCCAAGCACTTAGTGATATAGCAAGAGATAAAAAACTAAAATCAGAAATAATGAAGAAAAAAATTACGTTGAATGATATCCAAGATGAAATGACCGGTATTAAGGCCATTGATCAATCTATCATTGATTTTGTAAATATTAGTATTAGTCGGATGAACAAATTAAAACACATTCAGAACTTTAATGCTGATCCGAATTATATTGTTCCGCCCGACTTTTACGAAGTATTACAAATTATAGAAAAACATACTGAAACTCGGAACCTTCAATTTAGTAAACAAGAAATAGAATTATATGGTAAGTGTATTAGTTGTTTTCGTTTATGATTACTGTATATATATCTGTTATTTCATAATTAACGCTTTTTTAGCTACAAAATCATTTAAAGCAGTTGTCAAATATTTGAAAAATTGTCGACTACAGGAGTTCAAAGAATATATTGGATGTTTTATCAGCGACACTTGTGGTAAATATATTGACCCAGCATCCAATGACGAAAACCTTGAAAAAATTCTTCAGGCTAATAAGTTAAATTCGGACAAGCATTTAAATGAAGTTTTTGAAAAATATGTAAATATGCAAAAGAATTTAAGCAATGAAAAATTAAAAGAATCAATGACAGCCATGTATTCCTCCGAGGAAAGTTGTAATCTAGATAATCATGAGAAACATCTAGTTGAGAAAAATTCACAAGTAGGTAAGCGAAAACGGTTCCTTCACAGTGACGAAGAAGAATCTGGTAAAGACAATCAGACTCATAACAGCCGAGAAGATGAAGAAAAACCAGCTAAAAAGATGAAAAAAAATGATGATTCAAAATGTCAAAACACAGCTTATGAAAATAATACAAAAGAAAAACAAATTGAATGTATAGACGTTGGAGATAACTGCACGTCACCAGGTAGTTACCATCAAGTTGTAGTTTCCAACATATTTTCTAACCTCACAAATTATAATAAATCATAATCATTATCTTTAAATTTCAGATTCTCCCACATTGGTAGACGATAATTCGAAGTATTTCCCCAGGATACGAGTGGCTAGTGTGGGCAACTTTCCCAAGGCTTGGGAGACCTCGGACTCTCCCGAAAGTCCGGGAAAAGAGTCCATAGATTTGGACTACTCACCAAAAAAAAATATTTTTCCACCAGTAGAGGTGGTAGATTTGTATTCGCCAGAAAGATGGTCAAAAACTTCTAGTATTACAGTGTCCAAGGTGCCTAACCCATTAGCAGTAAAAAAATCAAAATTAAAAAAAAAATTGATCTTCGAGATAACGATAGACGACTAATGTGAAAACATTTTGTAACAAAATGTGATTATACAATACCTTACCGACAGCCCTTGAAGAAAAGATGAACCATGATGAAGTGGTGGAATAGAAATCTGCGATCATTTGAGAGTTAAGCTCATTCCGTAAAATTGTTGTGTTTGTTTTTTTTATATTTTTCTCTATTTTGTTGTAATATACATTTATTTATAAGGATATAGAATATTTTTGTGCCTTGCTTGTAATAAGTTTAAAATTAAATAGTGTTCAGTTTTGTACCTGAATATTTGCCGACAAACCTTTTCTAAATTCAAATTGCGTCACGTTTGTTATTCTTGTATTAAAGTTGAAGTAATTTTCCGATCATACGCCTTTATCATCGCGTACATTTGCAATGCCCAAGAGACCGTTTTACCTTTACTCTTGTACCTTTATTTATCAATGTACTAGAATTTCTACTTTAACTTTTGTCTCTATAAATATTGCTCTGCGAGCATAGTATGTTAGTTAGCGCGCCGCGGCGGCAGAGAAAGCTTCTCTCCGCTTGCCTTCACTTGAGCACATTTTCATAATTTAAGCACTGTAAATATATTGTAAATATTTTTATTGCACATTTGCGTTATATTTATTTTCCGCCGTAAACCACTTCCACCTCTACACGACTGAACTGGATTGGGAGCAGCATAAAACCCCTTCCCTCGTGAACATTTTTGGTAGCAGAGCGTGGTTCCAGGGACCGACGGTCAGTGCAGGAGTGGATATGTGCTAGTGCTCAGTGAAGCCTTGAATTTTGCTTTGACCATTTGATTCCGTGTAGGTGAACGCGCTCTCACGAAGCTGCAGTAGTGAGTCATTTAAGGAATCAGAGTGTGTGCATGCTCTCCGTGCTTGAATTTGCCAAGGCGGGCGGTCGTTAGCTGCCAACACTCAGCCCTATTATCAAGCGCTTCATCGCGACATCGACTGCGTCATGGCAGACGTCAAGGAACTCAAAATTTTACTTAAGCGTCAACAGGAGTTGTACAAAAGCATTAGCAATGCTTACGAAAACCTCAAGAAGCGCGGCAAGGATAAGTTCACTCGTGCAATCATCGAGAGCCGTATACAGCAACTACGAATAAACTGGGATGACTTCAAGGACACTCATCTCAGGATTCTCAACATTGCTCCAGACGATACTAAGGACATCGGCTATTTCGATGAAAACAGCTACGAAATCGCCGAAGAAGCTTACCTCGATTCGGCAGCTAATTTGGCTGAACAGCTCGGAAAACTTCCTGCATCGCCCGCATCAGACCCAGCTCCTGTTCCACCAGCTAACTCTCGCAACCTGCCGTCCATTACTGTGCCCACATTTTCCGGACATTTCAACGACTGGCTCGAGTTTAAGGATCTGTTCTCTGCGATCATAGTCAACGATTCTCGACTTTCCAACGTCGAGAAGCTTCAGCACCTCAAGACGCATGTGCAAGGCGAGGCGGCTGAATTGTTGAGGACGATCCAGGTAATCGACGCCAACTTCGAGGCTGCATGGAAAAGGTTGGAGGATAATTATGCAAACAAGCGGCGCTTGGTTGCCGCGCTAACTCGCGATTTGCTAGCCGCGCCGGCTGTAAGCAACGAATCGCCGCTCGAACTCAAGGCATTGCTCAGTGGCACTGTAAATGCCTTGGCTGCACTTAAACAGCTTAAGCGTCCGACGGACCAGTGGGATGACTTGGTGGTCGCTGTTACAGCTCGGAAACTCGACGCTCGAACTTTCCGAGAATGGGAGTCATCGCTCAGCAGTACCCACGAGCCTCCTGCACTTGAAACACTCGTGCGTTTCATTGAACAACGCATCTCGATGCTCGAGATCGTCGCGTCTTCTACAGAGAAGGCAACACGGAAGAAGGACAAGACGGCGTCTTCTACTTCGTACGCATATGCCGCCTTTACGGAGAAATGCCGCTTTTGCCAAGGTGAGCATTTCATACTACGCTGTGCCGATTTCAAAGCAAAATCGCCACATGAACGCAAACAGTTTGTTGAGGCCAAGAACATGTGCTATAATTGCCTTGGTGCTCACAAACTCGCAAGCTGCAAATCAAGCAAACGATGCCTAACTTGCAACGGGCATCACCATACGCTGCTGCACGAGAATCCTGCCACTACAGTGCATCTTGCATCTTCTGCATGGCCTGCTACACTCACGAAAGGGAGTCGCGTATCCTGTCATTGGATGGCATCGCCAGACTCTTCAAACACTACGCTGTTGCCTACTGCGCTCGTCCGAATTCAAGGCCCGGACGGACGCACACTCATCGCTCGTGCCATGCTCGACAACTGCTCTCAGCGATCCTTTGTTGCAAAGAGCCTGCTAAGTAAACTTCGCCAGGGATATAAAGAGGCCAGCATGGAGGTCATTGGTGTCGGTGGCATCAAGACTCCGCGAGTTCATGGAAAAACTTACCTTACTCTCGCCTCCATGGTTAGCGACGGGAAGCTCACGTGCGAAGCTCTAGTGCTCTCGCTTATATCCAGCTACAGGTCAGGAAACTTCAAGCTTCCAGGCGACGTGAAGTATATACAGGGTTTGGAGCTTGCAGACGACTTTCGAGCCGATCTGACGGAAATCGAGTTGCTGCTAGGAGCTGATGTGCTTCCACGAGTTCTTCAAGAGGGCTTACGCATCGGACTACCTGGGACACCCATGGCCCAGCGCACCATATTCGGCTGGACGCTTTCCGGTCCATTACATTATTGACATTTTCAAAATACAGACTCTAAGTTTGTTTTACATAAGTGCAGTGCTAGTTGTTAATACTCCGTTTACCCCGAACCGTAGTATGGCGGGCGGTATGTTCAGTTTTGTACCTGAATATTTGCCGACAAACCTTTTCTAAATTCAAATTGCGTCACGTTTGTTATTCTTGTATTAAAGTTGAAGTAATTTTCCGATCATACGCCTTTATCATCGCGTACATTTGCAATGCCCAAGAGACCGTTTTACCTTTACTCTTGTACCTTTATTTATCAATGTACTAGAATTTCTACTTTAACTTTTGTCTCTATAAATATTGCTCTGCGAGCATAGTATGTTAGTTAGCGCGCCGCGGCGGCAGAGAAAGCTTCTCTCCGCTTGCCTTCACTTGAGCACATTTTCATAATTTAAGCACTGTAAATATATTGTAAATATTTTTATTGCACATTTGCGTTATATTTATTTTCCGCCGTAAACCACTTCCACCTCTACACGACTGAACTGGATTGGGAGCAGCATAAAACCCCTTCCCTCGTGAACAAATAGGAAGTTTTTTTAAAAATATTTTTCCCATTTTCTGCAAATTATTTTCATTGCAAATGTTGAAAACATTAAATAATCATACTTAATTAATTTCAAAAACGAACTAGCCTATCAAAAGTTAAACTAGTCTTACGCTAAGGTAGCTTTACCAGAAACAAGTAGCACCTGTCAGTGCTCCTCGGCAAATACATCAAAAATTTTTTTTAATTAAAATGTTTTGTACCCATAAAGTACATTATTTAATACATGAAAAAACTTTGAAAAGTTGCTCTGGCTTTTTCTCGTGGCTCTAACTTTCTAAGTCACGAATCGAAATCACCAGTTTTTTTGTTTATCCTTTGAGGATCTTCTACTCACATCAGGAAATGTTTCTCTTTCGAAAATTATAAATTTCCCTTTGTTTTTTGCAAAGGAGATTGAAACTAAATATCAACGACAATATTTAAACTAACCAAAATTGTTTATTAGTCTAAATATAACATACAATAACCAAGAGAACGTTTCGAGGAAATTTGAGACGCGTATGCGAATAAGATTAATAAACAGCTAGCTGCCACGAAACAACGATTGAAAGCGTTGTCCGAGGAGTCTAAGCTTTTAATAACAAATAACAAAATACTACCTCAAACAAAGAGGACAATTGAAAGATCTTACTGAAGTCACTCTAGTGGGAGAGAGAATTCACTGCTCGGTGACGAGTTTGATTAACAAGCTTCCTTGATCCAGCGGGGAACGGAAACTGTTGACAAACTGCTGTCTGCGTGGAAAGATCTAGTTTTGTTCGTTCTGTGTTCGATGGCCGACTTTTCAACTGAACTACGAGAGCCTGGCTGCCACGGGGGAGCTTTCCGACCTTCCTCGAGGGCCCACGAAAGCCGACTCTTAACCCGGCGCGAACTCAGCGGAGCGATCGCCAGAGAGCCCCGAAGATTGGGAATTAATAGGGGCGGGGGACGAGCACACCAACACAAGCTCAGACGGAGCAGTTTACACTACCTTACTTGTGTGCGCGAGCCCCTTCCACGTTTACCAGCCAGTCTCTAGTATAATGTAATACAGTTCGTGCACCGAGCAGTAAGTCCCCTACAAATATTCACTTATAAGTGAACAATACAAATGCTGACTCTGGCACAAAAATTTAATAAATTCCCTTAGTTTCTTATGATTTATGTTACTCATTTAATGTTTTTTACGTTGTGTATAAGGATTTTCGATAATAAAAAGTCATTCGTTGTAAGATTTTCTACTATGTCAAAGTGGTCGATATTGTTCCTTAGCAGTAAAAATTCGACATTATCTACAAATTGTATTAGTCTCTGTAAATAATAAAAAAATATGCTTTTTTCACTCATTCATGTAATTGACGTTTAAAAGATGGAAAACAAAAAAAAACGTTACTCACTCGTGCATATCGTTTGGATTCCTCGACAAAGATAGGGGAATCGCATTCCCCTACAGCTAGGATAACTTTTAAATTGCTTATACACTCTGAGTTGTTTTCTAATTTTTTCGATTCATCGATTGGAGCGAAAGTATACAAACTGATTTCTTCTCTAAAAATATAATTCATTAATTGTAATCAATGCTTAAGTGATTTTCGAGTATAGTTAATATGTAAGTTATATAGTATATAAGTTAGTATACATTTTTTTTACTTATTTTAATTATTTATTCGACTAGATTATCAAAATATTCAAATTTAAGAGAAGTGATGAATTGTCGAATGAAATTTCTCTCTCAGTAGTCATAAAAACATGCATGTTGTATAACGTATCTAATTAAATCCAACATTTATTAAACTTTTGATGATGTTTGGAATAAAATTTTTAAGAATATACTGCCTGATGAAGCTATAATTAGCCTTATGCCAAAGTAACTACACTAGGAATAAATAGCATTAATAGGGCCCCCAGCAAACACATGAAAAATTATTTTCATTTGACTCATTTTTTTCTAACAAGTTATTTGTACGTAGGACAAGGGGTATGTTTCTCAGCACGTTCCCGTTCTCTGTGTCCCACTTGAGCTTCCTACAGTCACGCCTTATGTAGCCAATCTTATTACACGGCCACATCATAGTGGCAGGTCAACGGACCTCGGTTTGGGGATGGTTTGATCGTTCGGTAATGTTGAGTTTGTCTGATCGTTGCGTGGCGGTCCGTACGGGTATTCGTTGCGGGGCTGGCTATTACTGTTATGCGGGTGTTCGGCTTCATCTTTCAGCATTTCGCGTTCTGCTATTAGTGTGTTGTCGAACATCTTGCCTAGGCTGATGTTATTCTCGGGGGGAAATCTTTGCCGTAATGAAAACGGGATCCCGTCTTAAAATGCTTCGATTACATCACGGTCAATTTCTAAGGCTTCTTCGCTAGAAAGTTCCCTATTTGTGTCGAGAGCTTTCCTGTCTACTAATGAGTTACGGATGTCGCGCGTGCGGTTGATGTAATCTAACATTTTTTCGCGTTCGTTTTTGCGCAGTGCAGCCAGTTTGCCTCTTATTTGGTTCTGCGTGTCGTACGGAGCGAAAAGTACCTTAAGGAGGGTGAGAAATTCGTTGAAGTCAGAAAATAGTTGTTCTCCCATAACTACGTCGGTGCGGTCAGTGATTTTGCCCCGGGCTTGCCTAAGGAAGACGCTCTCGTAGGTGTCCCATACCTCCCCAAATAATTAATGACACCAAAGGAATATTTCACGGAAAAATCTGCCTGGTATGAACTTTCTCCGATGAAAACAGGTTGAGAGGAACATTTTTTACTAAAGGCTCTAACTATGCCTATGGTATGATAAATATGTTATCAATTAGGTGACTGGATAATGGGGGCAGCAATATACCCCTACACAGAGGTAGTGAGTAGGTGGCTCCAACGATAAAGCCAGTATGGACTGTCGCAGTAACCCGGAAGAAAAAAAGTTATAGACAAAACGATACGTATTAATGATTTTCTAGAAGAAATGGGGGGGGGCATTGGGTGGATATTTGTCCCTGGTAAAGCTACTTTGACGTGAGACTAGTTTTAGCTCCATTATAACGTGGACGTCATTTTTTAAATCAGTTGATTATTATTATAATAATAAATGAGTAAAATATTTCCAACGTTTGCAATGAAAGTAACTGGTAAAAAGCGAAGAAAGTGTGAAAAAAAAGAACTTCTGATAAAGTTTTAAAGAATCTTGTCATGAATAACTGTATATTGTGAAGAAATGCAAAAAAAAAATTTAAAGAAAAAGCAGCAGCAATAAACTTACGGAGTGAGCTTAACGGCCTCGTTCACACTTAAAGAAAGCACCGGTTTCAAATCGTAAATTCCGCCAATGAGTACAAGACCCTTAAGCAGCTCTAGACAACTGTGCTTTGAAGCTCGCCATTTGTGGTCGTGCAGCAAACTTGCTGCGAGATGGGCACCAGCACTATGACCTCCAAGCCAGATACATCTGTACGGAGCACGAAATTTTTAAGATTATTTACCTTTACAGACATCTGTGCCTTGAAGCTCGCCACTTGTGCTGAGCTAAATATCGACAGAATGGCTGTATGAAAAAAAAAATTTGATAATCGATAAATCTTTTATCATTGTCTATCTTTTTTTGCGGTCAATGTTTTACAAGGCAGCTGTTTAAGATTAACTTATTGGCCTTTGATTGAGATTCTTTCTGGGGAGAAGGAAAAACTCTTTTACAACTACTGATTACACAATTGTCTTTTAGTCAAAAGTTTTGACAATAAAAAAAAGTTGAACGTC